>NC_086445.1:84758912-85058912 GCF_028390025.1 Pseudophryne corroboree
CTGCAGTGTCAACGCAGGATGTCCCTTCCAAAAAACCCTCCCCAAACAGCACATGACGCAAAGAAAAAAAGAGGCGCAATGAGGTAGCTGTGTGAGTAAGATAAGCGACCCTAGTGGCCGACACAAACACCGGGCCCATCAAGGAGTGGCACTGCAGTGTCACGCAGGATGTCCTTCCAAAAAACCCTCCCCAAACAGCACATGACGCAAAGAAAAAAAGAGGCGCAATGAGGTAGCTGTGTGAGTAAGATAAGCGACCCTAGTGGCCGACACAAACACCGGGCCCATCTAGGAGTGGCACTGCAGTGTCACGCAGGAAATGTCCCTTCCAAAAAACCCTCCCCAAACAGCACATGACGCAAAGAAAAAAAGAGGCGCAATGAGGTAGCTGTGTGAGTAAGATAAGCGACCCTAGTGGCCGACACAAACACCGGGCCCATCTAGGAGTGCACTGCAGTGTCACGCAGGATGTCCCTTCCAAAAAACCCTCCCCAAACAGCACATGACGCAAAGAAAAAAAGAGGCGCAATGAGGTAGCTGTGTGAGTAAGATAAGCGACCCTAGTGGCCGACACAAACACCGGGCCCATCTAGGAGTGGCACTGCAGTGTCACGCAGGATGTCCCTTCCAAAAAACCCTCCCCAAACAGCACATGACGCAAAGAAAAAAAGAGGCGCAATGAGGTAGCTGTGTGAGTAAGATAAGCGACCCTAGTGGCCGACACAAACACCGGGCCCATCTAGGAGTGGCACTGCAGTGTCACGCAGGATGTCCCCTTCCAAAAAACCCTCCCCAAACAGCACATGACGCAAAGAAAAAAAAGAGGCGCAATGAGGTAGCTGTGTGAGTAAGATAAGCGACCCTAGTGGCCGACACAAACACCGGGCCCATCTAGGAGTGGCACTGCAGTGTCACGCAGGATGTCCCCTTCCAAAAAAACCCTCCCCAAACAGCACATGACGCAAAGAAAAAAAAGAGGCGCAATGAGGTAGCTGTGTGAGTAAGATAAGCGACCCTAGTGGCCGACACAAACACCGGGCCCATCTAGGAGTGGCACTGCAGTGTCACGCAGGATGTCCCTTCCAAAAAACCCTCCCCAAACAGCACATGACGCAAAGAAAAAAAGAGGCGCAATGAGGTAGCTGTGTGAGTAAGATAAGCGACCCTAGTGGCCGACACAAACACTGGGCCCATCTAGGAGTGGCACTGCAGTGTCACGCAGGATGGTCCTTCCAAAAAACCCTCCCCAAACAGCACATGACGCAAAGAAAAAAAGAGGCGCAATGAGGTAGCTGTGTGAGTAAGATAAGCGACCCTAGTGGCCGACACAACACCGGGCCCATCTAGGAGTGGCACTGCAGTGTCACGCAGGATGTCCCTTCCAAAAAACCCTCCCCAAACAGCACATGACGCAAAGAAAAAAAGAGGCGCAATGAGGTAGCTGTGTGAGTAAGATAAGCGACCCTAGTGGCCGACACAAACACCGGGCCCATCTAGGAGTGGCACTGCAGTGTCACGCAGGATGTCCTTCCAAAAAACCCTCCCCAAACAGCACATGACGCAAAGAAAAAAAGAGGCGCAATGAGGTAGCTGTGTGAGTAAGATAAGCGACCCTAGTGGCCGACACAAACACCGGGCCCATCTAGGAGTGGCACTGCAGTGTCACGCAGGATGTCCCTTCCAAAAAACCCTCCCCAAACAGCACATGACGCAAAGAAAAAAGAGGCGCAATGAGGTAGCTGTGTGAGTAAGATAAGCGACCCTAGTGGCCGACACAAACACCGGGCCCATCTAGGAGTGGCACTGCAGTGTCACGCAGGATGTCCCTTCCAAAAAACCCTCCCCAAACAGCACATGACGCAAAGAAAAAAAGAGGCGCAATGAGGTAGCTGTGTGAGTAAGATAAGCGACCCTAGTGGCCGACACAAACACCGGGCCCATCTAGGAGTGGCACTGCAGTGTCACGCAGGATGTCCCTTCCAAAAAACCCTCCCCAAACAGCACATGACGCAAAGAAAAAAAGAGGCGCAATGAGGTAGCTGTGTGAGTAAGATAAGCGACCCTAGTGGCCGACACAAACACCGGGCCCATCTAGGAGTGGCACTGCAGTGTCACGCAGGATGGTCCTTCCAAAAAACCCTCCCCAAACAGCACATGACGCAAAGAAAAAAAGAGGCGCAATGAGGTAGCTGTGTGAGTAAGATAAGCGACCCTAGTGGCCGACACAAACACCGGGCCCATCTAGGAGTGGCACTGCAGTGTCACGCAGGATGGCCCTTCCAAAAAACCCTCCCCAAACAGCACATGACGCAAAGAAAAAAAGAGGCGCAATGAGGTAGCTGTGTGAGTAAGATAAGCGACCCTAGTGGCCGACACAAACACCGGGCCCATCTAGGAGTGGAACTGCAGTGTCACGCAGGATGGCCCTTCCAAAAAACCCTCCCCAAACAGCACATGACGCAAAGAAAAAAAGAGGCGCAATGAGGTAGCTGTGTGAGTAAGATAAGCGACCCTAGTGGCCGACACAAACACCGGGCCCATCTAGGAGTGGCACTGCAGTGTCACGCAGGATGGCCCTTCCAAAAAACCCTCCCCAAACAGCACATGACCGCAAAGAAAAAAAGAGGCGCAATGAGGTAGCTGTGTGAGTAAGATAAGCGACCCTAGTGGCCGACACAAACACCGGGCCCATCTAGGAGTGGCACTGCAGTGTCACGCAGGATGACCCTTCCAAAAAACATTCCACAAACAGCACATGACGCAAAGAAAAATTAAAGAAAAAAGAGGTGCAAGATGGAATTGTCCTTGGGCCCTCCCACCCACCCTTATGTTGTATAAACAGGACATGCACACTTTAACCAAACCCATCATTTCAGTGACAGGGTCTGCCACACGACTGTGACTGAAATGACGGGTTGGTTTGGACCCCCCACCAAAAAAGAAGCAATTAATCTCTCCTTGCACAAACTGGCTCTACAGAGGCAAGATGTCCACCTCATCATCATCCTCCGATATATCACCGTGTACATCCCCCTCCTCACAGATTATCAATTCGTCCCCACTGGAATCCACCATCTCAGCTCCATGTGTACTTTGTGGAGGCAATTGCTGCTGGTCAATGTCTCCACGGAGGAATTGATTATAATTCATTTTAATGAACATCATCTTCTCCACATTTTCTGGATGTAACCTCGTACGCCGATTGCTGACAAGGTGAGCGGCGGCACTAAACACTCTTTCGGAGTACACACTTGTGGGAGGGCAATTTAGGTAGAATAAAGCCAGTTTGTGCAAGGGCCTTCAAATTGCCTCTTTTCCTGCCAGTATAAGTACGGACTGTCTGACGTGCCTACTTGGATGCGGTCACTCATATAATCCTCCACCATTCTTTCAATGGGGAGAGAATCATATGCAGTGACAGTAGACGACATGGTCCGTAATCGTTGTCAGGTCCTTCAGTCCGGACCAGATGTCAGCATCAGCAGTCGCTCCAGACTGCTCTGCATCACCGCCAGCGGGTGGGCTCGGAATTCTGAGCCTTTTCCTCGCACCCCCCAGTTGCGGGAGAATGTGAAGGAGGAGATGTTGACAGGTCGCGTTCCGCTTGACTTGACAATTTTCTCACCAGCAG
This sequence comes from Pseudophryne corroboree, assembly GCF_028390025.1. Classification (NCBI taxonomy): domain Eukaryota; kingdom Metazoa; phylum Chordata; class Amphibia; order Anura; family Myobatrachidae; genus Pseudophryne; species Pseudophryne corroboree. The sequence goes on from NC_086445.1 coordinate 84,762,544, forward strand.
GTCTTTCAACCCCAGCAGACTTGTGTCTGCCGGAAAGAGAGATCCAAGGTAGGCTTTAAATCTAGGATCGAGCACGGTGGCCAAAATGTAGTGCTCTGATTTCAACAGATTGACCACTCCGTGAATCCTTGTTAAGCGAATTAAGGGCTCCATCCACAAGTCCCACATGCCTAGCGGAATCGCTCCGTGTTAGCTCCTCCTTCAATGTCTCCAGCTTCTTCTGCAAAAGCCTGATGAGGGGAATGACCTGACTCAGGCTGGCAGTGTCTGAACTGACTTCACGTGTGGCAAGTTCAAAGGGCATCAGAACCTTGCACAACGTTGAAATCATTCTCCACTGCGCTTGAGACAGGTGCATTCCACCTCCTATATCGTGCTCAATTGTATAGGCTTGAATGGCCTTTTGCTGCTCCTCCAACCTCTGTGTTATGCACACCAGTGCCTGCAGGAAAGTACTAGTGTCAGAACTGTTATGCACTCCAGTGTCTGCAGGAATGTACTGGTGTTTGAACTGTTATGCAAAACAAATGGACTCACAGACAAACTGGGGAATATGACATAACGTACACAGAAGGTGATAGGGTAACAAAATACACACACAGTGAACAGAGAAGCCCAGAGGCTAAGGAACTGGGTATCTCCCTTGTATTAGAACTGCTCAGATGTAAAAAGCAAGATGTTGTGTTTTAATACGTAGAGAACCCGAAATGCTGTTGCTAAGGGCAACAGCAAAACCCTAAAGGGTTACCAACGGGTGTGGCAGTAAACTCCTTGGTCAGAGATGGAATGATAGACACAAGGAGAGCCTCCACAATCCTGATTCTCACTTGCAGTGCACAGGTTTAAGCTTACTGCCACTAAACTGACCCCTGACACCTAGCACAGTGAGACAGGATTAGACAGGCAAGTGTTAGAATACAGCCGCAAACTTGCTAAGTTCACAGAGTAATAACAGAACCCCAGCAAGCTAAACGACTGACTCTCCAGTCTTACTGCTAGGTCTGGATTGGCAGAGTGTAATACCAAATCCCCAGGCCTATTTGCAGTAAGCAACAAACAAATACAAAGCTACACAGTACTGGCTAACTTTCATGAACTGACTAACCAACAGAGATTCAGCAGCATCTGCTTACCCTGAAAAGAGGCCTTATAAAGCAGGTGCTGTCCACGCCCCACTCAGACCTCACAGACTGTGAGCACAAAAACCAGCACCGGATCCCCTGCCGTGCACAGAGCCTATAACCACTGCACAGCAAAAGACCCGAACCGGAGTATCAGCTGCGCTCAGGTTACTCCACTAGCACTTGTCTCCCGGTTGTCATGACGACGTGGCAGCACAGGGCAGGAGACCCTAACACTCTGAAGCATATAGAGGGTTGAATTCCACCTCGTTTACCACTTCTTGCTTCAGATGATGGCAGGGCAAGTTCAGTAGTTTTTGGTGGTGCTCCAGTCTTCTGTACGTGGTGCCTGTACGCCGAAAGTGTCCCGCAATTCTTCTGGCCACCGACAGCATCTCTTGCACGCCCCTGTCGTTTTTTAAATAATTCTGCACACCAAATTCAAGGTATGTGCAAAACATGGGACGTGCTGGAATTTGCCCATATTTAATGCACACACAATATTGCTGGCGTTGTCCGATGCCACAAATCCACAGGAGAGTCCAATTGGGGTAAGCCATTCCGCGATGATCTTCCTCAGTTGCCGTAAGAGGTTTTCAGCTGTGTGCGTATTCTGGAAAGCGGTGATACAAAGCGTAGCCTGCCTAGGAAAGAGTTGGCGTTTGCGAGATGCTGCTACTGGTGCCGCCGCTGCTGTTCTTGCGGCGGGAGTCCCATACATCTACCCAGTGGGCTGTCACAGTCATATAGTCCTGACCCTGCCCTGCTCCACTTGTCCACATGTCCGTGGTTAAGTAGACATTGGGTACAGCTGCATTTTTTAGGACACTGGTGACTCTTTTTCTGAGGTCTGTGTACATTTTCGGTATCGCCTGCCTAGAGAAATGGAACCTAGATGGTATTTGGTACCGGGGACACAGTACCTCCAACAAGTCTCTAGTTGGCTCTGCAGTAATGATGGATACCGGAACCACGTTTCTCACCACCCAGGATGCCAAGGCCTCAGTTATCCGCTTTGCAGTAGGATGACTGCTGTGATATTTCATCTTCCTCGCAAAGGACTGTTGGACAGTCAATTGCTTGGTGGAAGTAGTAAAAGTGGTCTTACGACTTCCCCTCTGGGATGACCATCGACTCCCAGCAGCAACAACAGCAGCGCCAGCAGCAGTAGGCGTTACACGCAAGGATGCATCGGAGGAATCCCAGGCAGGAGAGGAATCGTCAGAATTGCCAGTGACATGGCCTGCAGGACTATTGGCATTCCTGGGGAAGGAGGAAATGACACTGAGGGAGTTGGTGGGGTGGTTTGCGTGAGCTTGGTTACAAGAGGAAGGTATTTACTGGTCAGTGGACTGCTTCCGCTGTCACCCAAAGTTTTTGAACTTGTCACTGACTTATTATGAATGCGCTGCAGGTGACGTATAAGGGAGGATGTTCCGAGGTGGTTAACGTCCTTACCCCTACTTATTACAGCTTGACAAAGGCAACACACGGCTTGACACCTGTTGTCCGCATTTCTGTTGAAATACTTCCACACCGAAGAGCTGATTTTTTTGGTATTTTCACCAGGCATGTCAGTGGCCATATTCCTCCCACGGACAACAGGTGTCTCCCCGGGTGCCTGACTTAAACAAACCACCTCACCATCAGAATCCTCCTGGTCAATTTCCTCCCCAGCGCCAGCAACACCCATATCCTCCTCATCCTGGTGTACTTCAACACTGACATCTTCAATCTGACTATCAGGAACTGGACTGCGGGTGCTCCTTCCAGCACTTGCAGGGGGCGTGCAAATGGTGGAAGGCGCATGCTCTTCACGTCCAGTGTTGGGAAGGTCAGGCATCGCAACCGACACAATTGGAGTCGGACTCTCCTTGTGGATTTGGGATTTCGAAGAACGCACAGTTCTTTGCGGTGCTACTGCTTTTGCCAGCTTGAGTCTTTTCATTTTTCTAGCGAGAGGCTGAGTGCTTCCATCCTCATGTGAAGCTGAACCACTAGCCATGAACATAGGCCAGGGCCTCAGCCGTTCCTTGCCACTCCGTGTGGTAAATGGCATATTGGCAAGTTTACGCTTCTCCTCCGACAATTTTATTTTAGGTTTTGGAGTCCTTTTTTTACTGATATTTGGTGTTTTGGATTTGACATGCTCTGTACTATGACATTGGGCATCGGCCTTGGCAGACGACGTTGCTGGCATTTCATCGTCTCGGCCATGACTAGTGGCAGCAGCTTCAGCACGAGGTGGAAGTGGATCTTGATCTTTCCCTAATTTTGGAACCTCAACATTTTTGTTCTCCATATTTTAATAGGCACAACTAAAAGGCACCTCAGGTAAACAATGGAGATGGATGGATACTAGTATACTTATGGATGGACTGCCGAGTGCCGACACAGAGGTAGCTACAGCCGTGGACTATCGTACTGTGTCTGCTGCTAATATAGACTGGATGATAATGATATGAAATCAATATATATATGTATGTATATATAATATCACTAGTACTGCAGCCGGACAGGTAGATAATATATTTATTAGGTAATGATGACTGATGACGGACCTGCTGGACACTGTCAGCTCAGCAGCACCGCAGACTGCTACAGTAAGCTACTATACTATAGTAGTATGTACAAAGAAGAAAGAAAAAAAAAAACCACGGGTAGGTGGTATACAATTATGGATGGACTGCCGAGTGCCGACACAGAGGTAGCTACAGCCGTGGACTACCGTACTGTGTCTGCTGCTAATATAGACTGGATGATAATGATATGAAATCAATATATATATGTATGTATATATAATATCACTAGTACTGCAGCCGGACAGGTAGATAATATATTTATTAGGTAATGATGACTGATGACGGACCTGCTGGACACTGTCAGCTCAGCAGCACCGCAGACTGCTACAGTAAGCTACTATACTATAGTAGTATGTACAAAGAAGAAAAAAAAAAAAAAAACCACGGGTAGGTGGTATACAATTATGGATGGACTGCCGAGTGCCGACACAGAGGTAGCTACAGCCGTGGACTAACGTACTGTGTCTGCTGCTAATATAGACTGGATGATAATGATATGAAATCAATATATATATGTATGTATATATAATATCACTAGTACTGCAGCCGGACAGGTAGATAATATATTTATTAGGTAATGATGACTGATGACGGACCTGCTGGACACTGTCAGCTCAGCAGCACCGCAGACTGCTACAGTAAGCTACTATACTATAGTAGTATGTACAAAGAAGAAAGAAAAAAAAAAAACCACGGGTAGGTGGTATACAATTATGGATGGACTGCCGAGTGCCGACACAGAGGTAGCTACAGCCGTGGACTACCGTACTGTGTCTGCTGCTAATATAGACTGGATGATAATGATATGAAATCAATATATATATGTATGTATATATAATATCACTAGTACTGCAGCCGGACAGGTACTATATATATTTATTATGTAATGACTGATGACGGACCTGCTGGACACTGTCAGGTCAGCAGCACCGCAGACTGCTACAGTAAGCTACTATAGTAGTATGTATAAAGAAGAATGAAAAAAAAAAAAACCACGGGTAGGTGGTATACAATATTATATATATATATATATTTATATATATTATATACAATTATATATATATATATATATATATATATATATATATATATATATTAAACTGGTGGTGATTGATTATTAAACTGGTGGTCAGGTCACTCACGTTGCAACTTGCAACTAGTACTCCGAGTCCTAAGCAGACAATCACAAAATATATTATTATACTGGTGGTCAGTGTGGTCACAACAATGGCAGTGTGGCACTGACTCTGGCAGCAAAAGTGTGCACTGTACGTTATATGTACTCCTGAGTCCTGCTCTCAGACTCTAACTGCTCCCCACTGTCAGTGTCTCCCCCACAAGTCAGATAATACAATACACTTACAGTCACACTATCTAATCTATATCACTTCAGCAAGTAGTATAGTAGTATAGTAGTACTCCTCCTAATAATGCTCCCCAAAATTACTACTACTGTGTCTCTCTCGTCTCTACTGTGTCTCTCTCTTCTCTAAACGGAGAGGACGCCAGCCACGTCCTCTCCCTATGACTCTCAATGCACGTGTGAAAATGGCGGCGACGCGCGGCTCCTTATATAGAATCCGAGTCTCGCGATAGAATCCGAGCCTCGCGAGAATCCGACAGCGGGATGATGACGTTCGGGCGCGCTCGGGTTAACCGAGCAAGGCGGGAAGATCCGAGTCGCTCGGACCCGTGAAAAAAAACATGAAGTTCGGGCGGGTTCGGATTCAGAGGAACCGAACCCGCTCATCTCTAGTAACTATGGCCCTCATTCCGAGTTGTTCGCTCGCTAGATGCTTTTAGCAGCAGTGCAAACGCTAGGCGCAGCCCTCTGGGAGTGTATCTTAGCTTAGCAGAAGTGCGAACGAAAGGTTAGCAGAACTGCTCGAAAAAATTTTCATGCAGTTTCTGAGCAGCTCCAAACCTACTCTCCTACCTTGCGATCACTGCAGACAGTTTAGTTCCTGTTTTGACGTCACAAACACGCCCTGCGTTCGGCCCGCCACTCCCCCGTTTCCCCAGGCACGCCTGCGTTATCTTCTGACACGCCTGTGTTTTTTTAAAACACTCCCGGAAAACGGTCAGTTACCTCCCTGAAACGCTCCTTTACTGTCAATCACTCATCGATCAGCCGAGCGACTGAAAACAGTCGCTCGACCTTGTGTAAAAATGCATAGTTTTGTGTGAAAGTACTTCACGCGTGCGTACCGCGGCCCATTGCATGCGCAGAACAGCCGATTTTTAGCCTGATCGCTGTGCTGCGAACAACGGCAGCTAGCGATCAACTCGGAATGAGGGCCTATGTCAGTGCCGAAAGTCACAGGGGCAGTACAGAGCCATCCTGGTGTCAGTAACTGTGGATCTCCTAACTGTCTTTTTTAAAACACAGCCTGTAACATGACAGTTGGGAGCTGATTGGTTTGTACTTAGTTGCTCTCCAAGCTTTGATAAATATCTCCCATATTCAGTTACAAGTAGCTGATGTGCCTGGTTTCAACCGGGCATAGGTTTGCTGGGCGGAACATTTGACCCTTATCACCCCTTTAGGAGGTGATACCCCGTAGTATCCCTGTTTAGTGGGTGACTGCACATAACAGTGACAGTTTCCAGGCCCCCCGGCAGGTCACATGTCCCAGGTCACCCAGCAGCTGCACAAGGGTGATGCGTTGTAATTGGCTAGTGGACATTTTGCTACATTAATCTGAAATAAAGCAACCGATCACAACCTCAATATAATTCTGCACATATACAGTCCAAGAGCTTGGTATATGATGTGCCCTGCTCAGACAACGCATCATAGGAACAAGTCACCCATAAAAATCATCCTTACGCTATTAATATATAGATTACCACCTAGTGTATGGCGGCTGTAGTGTCGTGTAGTATTGTTGTATTGTATCATGGTAAGCTGTGTATCATATAACGTTGTGTCCTGACATTTGCTGAGGTATAAATGTGTCTAAGTCTCTAACTGGGTGAATATTTTTTTTTCTGCTGAGTCAAAATAATTCAAATAACTAAAATGCCCACTTACCTCCCCTACGATGTACTGACGCTGCCTGCTGGCTGACCATAAGAACCCCAAGTAATACTGTTCATCTTCTCATAGACACCGCATACCATATACATGTACCTAAGCAGGCTCTGATGCTCAGCGGTCCAAGTCTCTAATTAGCAAGCTGCAAATACCAACATGCCGCCAAGCCAGGTGATATAACTGGGAAATGCCTTCAGTGATACTCCCTGGTAACATGGCCACCTCTAACGCCTTTATAGCATCCGCCGTGATAGCGAGCACATCACTAACTGCCCTTTTCTAATCCAATCACAGATCAGACCCCCCCTGTAATTCCAGCATTAGCGCAGCCTACCCCTATTCCAGGAGACCCCGCCTTCACCCTTCCAATGCTGGGCAAAGGAATCAGCTTGTGCGAGTGAGCTGGGGAACCTGATCAGCTGCTACTGGGGCTATAAAGCAAATCTGAACCACAATAATGAGGAATGGCAGGGTCATACTTACCATGTAGGACCTTCTTCTCCCAGGCGCGTTCCAGGTCATCATCCGAATATAATACGTCATCTGGAGGAGCTGTCACAGGAACCTGCTCCTCCTCAGCATAATACACGGATGGGGCATCAGCGGCAGCAGAGCGATGTAAACCTGTAGGAACATCAAGATGGAAAGAGGGATCAGCCTTCTGCAATCAGTCCCTGATCCCACCCACATCTCATAGGCTAAGCCTAATACAGTAATTATCACACTAACTCCATTGCTAACCATAGCTAACCTGTGATAGGCATATCCGTCCCCACAACTAGGCTCCTATGTGACGTCAGGCTTAATCACCCCATTATCTTAGTTACTAACTGACCATAATTTCCAGATTTATCCTGTATGTCCCTGTAAATGTCCCTATTACTGAGTACTGTGTGTCCCTGTAAATGTCCCTATTACTGAGTACTGTGTGTCCTTGTAAATGTCCCTATTACTGAGTACTGTATGTCCCTGTAAATGTCCCTATTACTGAGTACTGTGTGTCCTTGTAAATGTCCCTATTACTGAGTACTGTATGTCCCTGTAAATGTCCCTATTACTGAGTACTGTATGTCCCTGTAAATGTCCCTATTACTGAGTACTGTATGTCCCTGTGAATGTCCCTATTACTGAGTACTGTATGTCCCTGTGAATGTCCCTATTACTGAGTACTGTATGTCCCTGTAAATGTCCCTATTACTGAGTACTGTGTGTCCTTGTAAATGTCCCTATTACTGAGTACTATATGTCCCTGTAAATGTCCCTATTACTGAGTACTGTATGTCCCTGTAAATGTCCCTATTACTGAGTACTGTATGTCCCTGTGAATGTCCCTTATACTGAGTACTGTATGTCCCTGTGAATGTCCCTATTACTGAGTACTGTGTGTCCAGTGGCGTAAGTTCGTCCCAGTCGCCCGGAGGCATGATACATTTTGGTGCCCCCCTACACATACACACACATACCATATGTAGCTGTCCCGCACCCAGGGTGAACAGTAGAAGGGTGCTCAGGTACCTTTCCCAATAGTAATATAGATACACATAGAAAGTGGACGCACTCCAAGTCAGTCATTACAATAAAACAGACACCAGCATACCATTATAGTACACCTACAGTGCTCCCTCACCCACCAGGTCTCCATGGAGATGCTTTGGCGCATCGGTGTGCCAATATAATTAGTGTTCACTGTAGTATTTTTTTTTTAGGGCAGGGTGCTGATCACGGGGAGGGCACATTTTTCATTCGTGAGGGTAAATTTTTAAGTTAAATGGGCAAACTTAGGTACATACTATAATGCTTGGTGCTCCCATTCCTATGGGTAAAACATGGACAGTGCGCACCGAAGGTGCGCAGCAAAAATCTAGGGGCGTTGTTTCGTGGGGAAGGGGCGTGGCCACATAATAGTGTAAATTCACATTACACCACACGGTAGTGCCCCTAATACACATTGCACCAGTTAGAACCTCCTATACACACTGCGCCAGGTAGAGGCTAGAGCACGTTATACATATTGCGCCAGATAGAGCACATTATACACATTGCGCCAGATAGAGCACATTATACACATTGCGCCAGATAGAGCACATTATACATATTGCGCCAGATAGAGCACATTATACACATTGCGTCAGGTAGGGAGCACTGAAGCACATTGCACCAGGTAGAGAGCACTGAGGAACACTGCACCAGGTAGAGAGCACTGAGGCACACTGCACCAGGTAGAGAGCACTGAGGCACACTGCACCAGGTAGAGAGCACTGAGGCACACTGCACCAGGTAGAGAGCACTGAGGCACACTGCACCAGGTAGAGAGCACTGAGGCACACTGCACCAGGTAGAGAGCACTGAGGCACACTGCACCAGGTAGAGAGCACTGAGGCACACTGCACCAGGTAGGGAGCACTGAGGCACACTGCACCAGGTAGAGAGCACTGAGGCACACTGCACCAGGTAGAGAGCACTGAGGCACACTGCACCAGGTAGGGAGCACTCAGGCACACTGCACCAGGTAGGGAGCACTCAGGCACACTGCACCAGGTAGGGAGCACTCAGGCACACTGCACCAGGTAGGGAGCACTGAGGCACACTGCACCAGGTAGAGAGCACTGAGGCACACTGCACCAGGTAGGGAGCACTCAGGCACACTGCACCAGGTAGGGAGCACTCAGGCACACTGCACCAGGTAGGGAGCACTCAGGCACACTGCACCAGGTAGGGAGCACTCAGGCACACTGCACCAGGTAGGGAGCACTAATGGCACACTGCACCAGGTAGGGAGCACTGAGGCACACTGCACCAGGTAGAGCACTGAGGCACACTGCACCAGGTAGAGAGCACTGAGGCACACTGCACCAGGTAGAAAGCACTGAGATTAATGTTTACAGCTGCAAAATACTTACAAGGTTAATTTAGCCCAGGGGGACTCTCATGTACGTACCGGGTCCGGCGGCGCACGGCTGGATCCGGCGACGTGGCGGGGTCCGGCAGGCAGCAAACGGCGGGGCGGCAGGGCGCACAAAAACGGGCAGGGCGGGATTCAGCTGTCTAAAAAAGGGGCAGACACCTAGCGTGAACACTAGATATATATTAAAAAAAAGACAAACGCCTCATTCACTTAAACACACGTCTCACTTAAACACACACGCCTCTCACTTACATACACCTCTCACTTACACACACCTCTCACACACGTGCCTCTCACTTACACACACCTCTCACATACACATGCCTCTCACATACACGTGCCTCTCATATACACATGCCTCTCACTTACATACACATGCCTCTCACTTATAGGCCCTACACACATAGCGATTTCACTGCACGATATGAACGATCTTGTTCATTAATGAACGAGATAACGTTCATATCGTGCAGTGTGGAGTCCCCAGCGATGAACGATGCGCGACCCCGCGCTCGTTCATCGCTGGGGCCATGTCGGCTGTGCATGCCGGCCAATATGGACGAGATCGTCCATATTTGCCTGCAAGTCTACGGAGCCGGGTGACGGGGGGAGTGAAGAAACTTCACTCCCCCCGTCACTGCCCCCCCGCCGCTGGGTCGCTCGTCGGCCGTCGGGCACCTCGGCGGCGCATCGCCGAGTGTGTAGGGCCCCTTACATACACATGCCTCTCACACACACACACATGCCTCTCACTTACATACACATGCCTCCCACTTACATACACATGCCTCTCTCACACACACACACACACACACACACACACACACACACACACACACACACACACACACACATGCCTCTCACTTACATACACATGCCTCCCACTTACATACACATACATGCCTCTCACACACATGCCACTCTCACACACATCACACACACACATGCCTCTTTTACTTGAATGTACAACTTTCCTTAAAAACACACACACCTCACTTAAAAACAAGCACACACAAAACACAGTACTTCCCCCCAAATACACCTCTCCCCCACCCCCCACACAGTGCCTACCTTTGGCTATCATCCAGAGCATGGAGGAGCAGAGAGTTCTGAGCTTCCCTCGGCTGGCTTACTAAGGGCCCGGGAGGAGCTGTGCTCTGGAGCTCCCCCTAGCTGCAGCCAGTGCCATCTCTCTCTACAGGAGGCAGCTTCCGTGTCACTGACACAGCTCCTCCATCTGCAATAGCAGCGCAGTTCTCAGGCTGCGGGAGACAGTGGAGGAGATGCGCCCCCTTGTGGCCAGGAGCCCGGCGGCAGCCGACTCCACTGCCTCCCACAGTTCCGCCCCTGTGTGTGTCCCTGTAAATGTCCCTATTACTGAGTACTGTATGTCCCTGTAAATGTCCCTATTACCGAGTACTGTATGTCCCTGTAAATGTCCTTATTACTGAGTACTGTGTGTCCCTGTAAATGTCCCTATTACTGAGTACTGTATGTCCATGTAAATGTCCCTATTACTGAGTACTGTATGTCCCTGTAAATGTCCCTATTACCGATTACTGTATGTCCCTATAAAAGTCCCTATTACTGAGTACTGTATGTCCCTGTAAATGTCCCTATTACTGAGTACTGTACAATATGTCCCTGTAAATGTCCCTATTACTGAGTACTGTACAATTTGTCCCTGTAAATGTCCCTATTACTGAGTACTGTATGTCCCTGTAAATGTCCCTATTACTGAGTACTCACCAGCTGCACAGTAACATTTTGTGATTGCTGTATTACAGATATAATTACTAGTTATACGGTAGGTGCTGGAAGTAAACTCTTAGTAAATAATAACTAAGTAAAAAAAAATGTTTCCCTTCAATAAATGATGGTAACTAGTAACTACATACTTGCCTACTCTCCCGGAATGGCCGGGAGGCTCCCGAAAATCGGGTGACCCTCCCGGCCCCCCGGAAGAGCAGGCAAGTCTCCCGATTCGTGGGGTCCCCCCTGCCCGTCCGCCCACTTAGTGTGTAAAGTGGGCGGTCCGGGCAGTTGATGACGCGATTCTTGCTGAATCGCGTCATCATAGCCACGCCCCCTGCCGTGTAATGCCGGTGATCGCGGCATTACAGAACGGGGGCGTGGCTTAAAAGATGCATCGCCATGGCCCGCCCCCGCTCCACCCTTTTTCCGCCTCCGGCCCACCCCCTCCACGACGTCACAGCCTCCCCTGCCCGCCCTCTGAGCTGACCTGGCTGCTCTCTCCCGCAGAGAGCAGCCAAAATGTAGGTAAGTATGGGTAACTATGGCCCTCATTCCGAGTTGTTCGCTCGCTAGATGCTTTTAGCAGCAGTGCAAACGCTAGGCGCAGCCCTCTGGGAGTGTATCTTAGCTTAGCAGAAGTGCTAACGAAAGGTTAGCAGAACTGCTCGAAAATTTTTCATGCAGTTTCTGAGCAGCTCCAAACCTACTCTCCTACCTTGCGATCACTGCAGACAGTTTAGTTCCTGTTTTGACGTCACAAACACACCCTGCGTTCGGCCCGCCACTCCCCCGTTTCCCCAGGCACGCCTGCGTTATCTTCTGACACGCCTGTGTTTTTTTAAAACACTCCCGGAAAACGGTCAGTTACCTCCCTGAAACGCCCCTTTACTGTCAATCACTCATCGATCAGCCGAGCGACTGAAAACAGTCACTCGACCTTGTGTAAAAATGCATAGTTTTGTGTGAAAGTACTTCACGCGTGCGTACCACGGCCCATTGCATGCGCAGAACAGCCGATTTTTAGCCTGATCGCTGTGCTGCGAACAACGGCAGCTAGCGATCAACTCGGAATGAGGGCCTATGTCAGTGCCGAAAGTCACAGGGGCAGTACAGAGCCATCCTGGTGTCAGTAACTGTGGATCTCCTAACTGTCTTTTTTAAAACACAGCCTGTAACATGACAGTTGGGAGCTGATTGGTTTGTACTTAGTTGCTCTCCAAGCTTTGAGAAATCCCCCCCATATTCAGTTACAAGTAGCTGATGTGCCTGGTTTCAACAGGGCATAGGTTTGCTGGGCGGAACATTTGACCCTTATCACCCCTTTAGGAGGTGATACCCCGTAGTATCCCTGTTTAGTGGGTGGCTGCACATAACAGTGACAGTTTCCAGGCCCCCCGGCAGGTCACATGTCCCAGGTCACCCAGCAGCTGCACAAGGGTGATACGTTGTAATTGGCTGGTGGACATTTTGCTACATTAATCTGAAATAAAGCAACCAATCACAACCTCAATATAATTCTGCACATATACAGTCCAAGAACTTGGTATATGATGTGCCCTGCTCAGACAACGCATCATAGGAACAAGTCACCCATAAAAATCATCCTTACTTACGCTATTAATATATAGATTACCACCTAGTGTATGGCGGCTGTAGTGTCGTGTAGTATTGTTGTATTGTACGGTAAGCTGTGTATCATATAACGTTGTGTCCTGACATTTGCTGAGGTATAAATGTATCTAAGTCTCTAACTGGGTGAATATTTTTTTTTTCTGCTGAGTCAAAATAATTCAAATAACTAAAATGCCCACTTACCTCCCCTACGACGTACTGGGGCTGCTCTGCCACACACTGAAAATATAATCAAAAGCAAAGCAATTTTTGTGCACAAACACATCATGCTTCTTTTTCTCCTCAAACTACCTATCAAAGGAGGCTGCTACAGCGTATGGCCTTATATGATGCCAAAGCTCTATGATGTCATGATGATGTCATAATAACAGATAGAACCTGGCTGGGACTGTTATGGTGAATTTGTGCAGAAATACATAATGGGGGGAATTCAAATGGTTGAAAAGTCGGTTGGGTGTCTGTTTTTCCTGTCTATTAGACAGGAAAAAACAGACACCCAGGCAGTGGGACTGGGCTTAGTTTTTTACCCCACATAACATAAGGCAATTGAGATGTCATTTCCTGTTAGGGTTAATTGCAATTACTAAGTAAAACCAAGGAACAAAGATTAAACTGGTGTACAAACAGGGAACTTTTGTCTATATACTTTTAGCATTAATCATATATAAAAACGAGAGGTTTGGAGAGTTAAAACGTGTTATTAACAACGGTGGCTTCCGCCACACTTCCGGGGTTGGAAATCATATTGGTGCTGTACTTCCGCCCCACTTCCGGCGGACGTCAGGTCACAAGCATCTCCTGTTACTTCCATTGGACGTCAGGTTACAGACGTTCAGACACGTGTCTGTTGCGCATGCCTGGAAGTCTCCGTTGGCCCGCATCTTGGAACGCATGTTGTATTCTGGACCATTTCCTCATAATGCAGCAGACACTTTCGGATATTCAGAGTTCGATATTCACTATTGATTAGCATGCCGTTGTTCATACATTAAAGAAAAAAATATTTTTTGGTATCAGGACTTATTTAGCTAAATGCATTTTATATGTACATAAAGGTCTATAAAATATTAATTCCGTGAATATGCATTATCTGCCTAAAAATGGATATAACTACTCATTATCCATTAATATTAACATATGTGTATGTACATATATAAAACAATTAGTGTGCATGTACAAGCGATTAAGAATATATTAATAGAAAACCCGACTAAACTTACAGATTCCAAAGGAGAGGAAATTTGTTTTAGTATTATTATAATACATAAATAATAGATATGTGATATTACAGATTATAGTGTGCATACAGTATACTGTGCATACTTACCTACTCTCCCGGATTCTGCGGGAGACACCCGGTTTTCGGGTAGTCCCCCGAAGCCCCCGGAAGAGTGGGCACCCCTCCCGAATTCTGCCCACTTCCTAGTGAAGTGGGCAGAATAGGGAGAATAACACAGTAAAATCACGGACCCGGCGGGGGGCGGAGCCTAATGACGCAATCAGATGCTAATCGCGTCATTTTAGCCCCGCCCCTAGCCATATTTCATCCAAATACAGTCGTTTACCGGTGAGTGGGCGGAGCCTACTGATGTAATCAGCTTGGCTTCTCCTCTCCGGTCATCTCCCGGAGAGGAGATTTAAAATATCGGTAAGTATGATACTGTGATTATACACAAGCCTGTAGTAGGGGAATAGCCATACCCATTTCCCAATCCCTTTTCTCAGCCCAGGACCAGAATGAATCAGTCAGTCACTTGTGCTGTACACACAGTATAACAACAATAGGCAGCACATTACTATTCAGAATAGCAACCCCCAAGCTACCTCCGCTGGGAGTGATTTGGGCCTTGCTGAGGTGATGGAATGTAGGTGTAACCCAGTTACACGCTATGCATCAGAATATACTACCACGTGGTGTCATACACTGCATTGTCTGTGCAGCTTCTGTAATTCCAGTGTAAATAATTGTATTAGTTCTAGTCAGATTTCCCACATCTTGTTGCTGTTGTCAGGGAAGAGAACCAAAATTCTGCCCACTGCCCTGATTCTCGTGTGACATGCCAATTCCAGGTTACTGCCCCGGTCAGTTTGGACTTCATGTAGCATTGCCCGTGCATTTTAAATGGTTGTGATAGGATTGGGTTGCGGCCTCACATTGTCTAAAATAATACCCATGCCTAGAGATGCCATAATGTTCCTTTGATTCGGGACACCTATGATTTACACAGGTTCTGTGGCTGATAAAAACCAGGTGAAAAACTAGAGATGTGCACTTGAAATTTTTCGGGTTTTGGTTTTGGGTTCGGTTCCGCGGCCGTGTTTTGGGTTCGACCGCGTTTTGGCAAAACCTCACCGAATTTTTTTTGTCGGATTCGGGTGTGTTTTGGATTCGGGTGTTTTTTTCAAAAAACCCTAAAAAACAGCTTAAATCATAGAATTTGGGGGTCATTTTGATCCCAAAGTATTATTAACCTCAAAAACCATAATTTCCACTCATTTTCAGTCTATTCTGAACACCTCACAATATTATTTTTAGTCCTAAAATTTGCACCGAGGTCGCTGGATGACTAAGCTAAGCGACCCAAGTGGCCGACACAAACACCTGGCCCATCTAGGAGTGGCACTGCAGTGTCACGCCGGATGGCCCTTCCAAAAAACACTCCCCAAACAGCACATGACGCAAAGAAAAAAAGAGGCGCAATGAGGTAGCTGTGTGAGTAAGCTAAGCGACCCTAGTGGCCGACACAAACACCTGGCCCATTTAGGAGTGGCACTGCAGTGTCACGCAGGATGGCCCTTCCAAAAAACACTCCCCAAACAGCACATGACGCAAAGAAAAAAAGAGGCGCAATGAGGTAGCTGTGTGAGTAAGCTAAGCGACCCTAGTGGCCGACACAAACACCTGGCCCATCTAGGAGTGGCACTGCAGTGTCACGCAGGATGGCCCTTCCAAAAAACACTCCCCAAACAGCACATGACGCAAAGAAAAAAAGAGGCGCAATGAGGTAGCTGTGTGAGTAAGATAAGCGACCCTAGTGGCCGACACAAACACCTGGCCCATCTAGGAGTGGCACTGCAGTGTCACGCAGGATGGCCCTTCCAAAAAACACTCCCCAAACAGCACATGACGCAAAGAAAAAAAGAGGCGCAATGAGGTAGCTGTGTGAGTAAGCTAAGCGACCCTAGTGGCCGACACAAACACCTGGCCCATCTAGGAGTGGCACTGCAGTGTCACGCAGGATGGCCCTTCTAAAAAACACTCCCCAAACAGCACATGACGCAAAGAAAAAAAGAGGCGCAATGAGGTAGCTGTATGAGTAAGCTAAGCGACCCTAGTGGCCGACACAAACACCTGGCCCATCTAGGAGTGGCACTGCAGTGTCACGCAGGATGGCCCTTCCAAAAAACACTCCCCAAACAGCACATGACGCAAAGAAAAAAAGAGGCGCAATGAGGTAGCTGTGTGAGTAAGATAAGCGACCCTAGTGGCCGACACAAACACCTGGCCCATCTAGGAGTGGCACTGCAGTGTCACGCAGGATGGCCCTTCCAAAAAACACTCCCCAAACAGCACATGACGCAAAGAAAAAAAGAGGCGCAATGAGGTAGCTGTGTGAGTAAGCTAAGCGACCCTAGTGGCCGACACAAACACCTGGCCCATCTAGGAGTGGCACTGCAGTGTCACGCAGGATGGCCCTTCCAAAAAACACTCCCCAAACAGCACATGACGCAAAGAAAAAAAGAGGCGCAATGAGGTAGCTGTGTGAGTAAGCTAAGCGACCCTAGTGGCCGACACAAACACCTGGCCCATCTAGGAGTGGCACTGCAGTGTCACGCAGGATGGCCCTTCCAAAAAACACTCCCCAAACAGCACATGACGCAAAGAAAAAAAGAGGCGCAATGAGGTAGCTGTGTGAGTAAGATAAGCGACCCTAGTGGCCGACACAAACACCTGGCCCATCTAGGAGTGGCACTGCAGTGTCACGCAGGATGGCCCTTCAAAAAAATACTCCCCAAACAGCACATGATGCAAAGAAAAATTAAAGAAAAAAGAGGTGCAAGATGGAATTGTCCTTTGGCCCTCCCACCCACCCTTATGTTGTATAAACAGGACATGCACACTTTAACCAACCCATCATTTCAGTGACAGGGTCTGCCACACGACTGTGACTGAAATGACGGGTTGGTTTGGACCCCCACCAAAAAAGAAGCAATTAATCTCTCCTTGCACAAACTGGCTCTACAGAGGCAAGATGTCCACCTCATCATCATCCTCCGATATATCACCGTGTACATCCCCCTCCTCACAGATTATCAATTCGTCCCCACTGGAATCCACCATCTCAGCTCCCTGTGTACTTTGTGGAGGCAATTGCTGCTGGTCAATGTCTCCACGGAGGAATTGATTATAATTCATTTTAATGAACATCATCTTCTCCACATTTTCTGGAAGTAACCTCGTACGCCGATTGCTGACAAGGTGAGCGGCGGCACTAAACACTCTTTCGGAGTACACACTTGTGGGAGGGCAACTTAGGTAGAATAAAGCCAGTTTGTGCAAGGGCCTCCAAATTGCCTCTTTTTCCTGCCAGTATAAGTACGGACTGTCTGACGTGCCTACTTGGATGCGGTCACTCATATAATCCTCCACCATTCTTTCAATGGGGAGAGAATCATATGCAGTGCCAGTAGACGACATGTCCGTAATCGTTGGCAGGTCCTTCAGTCCGGACCAGATGTCAGCATCAGCAGTCGCTCCAGACTGCCCTGCATCACCGCCAGCGGGTGGGCTCGGAATTCTGAGCCTTTTCCTCGCACCCCCAGTTGCGGGAGAATGTGAAGGAGGAGATGTTGACAGGTCGCGTTCCGCTTGACTTGACAATTTTCTCACCAGCAGGTCTTTGAACCCCAGCAGACTTGTGTCTGCCGGAAAGAGAGATCCAAGGTAGGTTTTAAATCTAGGATCGAGCACGGTGGCCAAAATGTAGTGCTCTGATTTCAACAGATTGACCACCCGTGAATCCTTGTTAAGCGTATTAAGGGCTCCATCCACAAGTCCCACATGCCTAGCGGAATCGCTCTGTGTTAGCTCCTCCTTCAATGTCTCCAGCTTCTTCTGCAAAAGCCTGATGAGGGGAATGACCTGACTCAGGCTGGCAGTGTCTGAACTGACTTCACGTGTGGCAAGTTCAAAGGGCAGCAGAACCTTGCACAACGTTGAAATCATTCTCCACTGCGCTTGAGACAGGTGCATTCCACCTCCTATATCGTGCTCAATTGTATAGGCTTGAATGGCCTTTTGCTGCTCCTCCAACCTCTGAAGCATATATAGGGTTGAATTGCACCTCGTTACCACTTCTTGCTTCAGATGATGGCAGGGCAGGTTCAGGCGTTTTTGGTGGTGCTCCAGTCTTCTGTACGTGGTGCCTGTACGCCGAAAGTGTCCCGCAATTCTTCTGGCCACCGACAGCATCTCTTGCACGCCCCTCTCGTTTTTTAAATAATTCTGCACCACCAAATTCAAGGTATGTGCAAAACATGGGACGTGCTGGAATTTGCCCATATTTAATGCACACACAATATTGCTGGCGTTGTCCGATGCCACAAATCCACAGGAGAGTCCAATTGGGGTAAGCCATTCCGCGATGATCTTCCTCAGTTGCCGTAAGAGGTTTTCAGCTGTGTGCGTATTCTGGAAACCGGTAATACAAAGCGTAGCCTGCCTAGGAAAGAGTTAGCGTTTGCGAGATGCTGCTACTGGTGCCGCCGCTGCTGTTCTTGCGGCGGGAGTCCATACATCTACCCAGTGGGCTGTCACAGTCATATAGTCCTGACCCTGCCCTGCTCCACTTGTCCACATGTCCGTGGTTAAGTGGACATTGGGTACAGCTGCATTTTTTAGGACACTGGTGACTCTTTTTCTGAGGTCTGTGTACATTTTCGGTATCGCCTGCCTAGAGAAATGGAACCTAGATGGTATTTGGTACCGGGGACACAGTACCTCCAACAAGTCTCTAGTTGCCTCTGCAGTAATGATGGATACCGGAACCACGTTTCTCACCACCCAGGATGCCAAGGCCTCAGTTATCCGCTTTGCAGCAGGATGACTGCTGTGATATTTCATCTTCCTCGCAAAGGACTGTTGGACAGTCAATTGCTTGGTGGAAGTAGTAAAAGTGGTCTTACGACTTCCCCTCTGGGATGACCATCGACTCCCAGCAGCAACAACAGCAGCGCCAGCAGCAGTAGGCGTTACACGCAAGGATGCATCGGAGGAATCCCAGGCAGGAGAGGACTCGTCAGAATTGCCAGTGACATGGCCTGCAGGACTATTGGCATTCCTGGGGAAGGAGGAAATTGACACTGAGGGAGTTGGTGGGGTGGTTTGCGTGAGCTTGGTTACAAGAGGAAGGGATTTACTGGTCAGTGGACTGCTTCCGCTGTCGCCCAAAGTTTTTGAACTTGTCACTGACTTATTATGAATGCGCTGCAGGTGACGTATAAGGGAGGATGTTCCGAGGTGGTTAACGTCCTTACCCCTACTTATTACAGCTTGACAAAGGCAACACACGGCTTGACAAATGTTGTCCGCATTTCTGTTGAAATACTTCCACACCGAAGAGCTGATTTTTTTGGTATTTTCACCAGGCATGTCAATGGCCCTATTCCTCCCACGGACAACAGGTGTCTCCCCGGGTGCCTGACTTAAACAAACCACCTCACCATCAGAATCCTCCTTGTCAATTTCCTCCCCAGCGCCAGCAACACCCATATCCTCCTCATCCTGGTGTACTTCAACACTGACATCTTCAATCTGACTATCAGGAACTGGACTGCGGGTGCTCCTTCCAGCACTTGCAGGGGGCGTGCAAATGGTGGAAGGCGCATGCTCTTCACGTCCATTGTTGGGAAGGTCAGGCATCGCAACCGACACAATTGGACTCTCCTTGTGGATTTGGGATTTCGAAGAACGCACAGTTCTTTGCTGTGCTTTTGCCAGCTTGAGTCTTTTCTTTTTTCTAGCGAGAGGCTGAGTGCTTCCATCCTCATGTGAAGCTGAACCACTAGCCATGAACATAGGCCAGGGCCTCAGCCGTTCCTTGCCACTCCGTGTGGTAAATGGCATATTGGCAAGTTTACGCTTCTCCTCCGACAATTTTATTTTAGATTTTTGAGTCCTTTTTTTACTGATATTTGGTGTTTTGGATTTTACATGCTCTGTACTATGACAATGGGCATCGGCCTTGGCAGACGACGTTGCTGGCATTTCATCGTCTCGGCCATGACTAGTGGCAGCAGCTTCAGCACGAGGTGGAAGTCGATCTTGATCTTTCCCTATTTTTGGAACCTCAACATTTTTGTTCTCCATATTTTAATAGGCACAACTAAAAGGCACCTCAGGTAAACAATGGAGATGGATGGATACTAGTATACTTATGGATGGACGAGCGACTGCCGACACAGAGGTAGCTACAGCCGTGGACTACCGTACTGTGTCTGCTGCTAATATAGACTGGATGATAATGAGATAAAATTAAAATATATATATATTTATATATATATCACACTAGTACTGCAGCCGGACAGGTATATATATATTATGTAATGACGGACCTGCTTGACACTGTCTGTCAGCACTGCAGACTCCTAAAGTAAGCTACTAGTATCAAGAAGATAGAAAAAAAAACCACGGGTAGGTGGTATACAATTATGGATGGACCAGCGACTGCCGACACAGAGGTAGCTACAGCCGTGGACTACCGTACTGTGTCTGCTGCTAATATAGACTGGATGATAATGAGATAAAAATAAAATATATATATATATCACACTAGTACTGCAGCCGGACAGGTATATATATATTATGTAATGACGGACCTGCTGGACACTGTCTATCAGCACTGCAGACTCCTAAAGTAAGCTACTAGTATCAAGAAGATAGGAAAAAAAAAACACGGGTAGGTGGTATACAATTATGGATGGACCAGCGACTGCCGACACAGAGGTAGCTACAGCCGTGGACTACCATACTGTGTCTGCTGCTAATATAGAATGGATGATAATGAGATAAAATTAAAATATATATATATATATATATATCACACTAGTACTGCAGCGACAGGTATATATATATTATGTAATGACGGACCTGCTGGACACTGTCTGTCAGCACTGCAGACTCCTAAAGTAAGCTACTAGTATCAAGAAGATAGAAAAAAAAACCACGGGTAGGTGGTATACAATTATGGATGGACCAGCGACTGCCGACACAGAGGTAGCTACAGCCGTGGACTACCGTACTGTGTCTTCTGCTAATATAGACTGGATGATAATGAGATAAAATTAAAATATATATATATATATATATATCACACTAGTACTGCAGCCGGACAGGTATATATATATTATGTAATGACGGACCTGCTGGACACTGTCTGTCAGCACTGCAGACTCCTAAAGTAAGCTACTAGTATCAAGAAGATAGAAAAAAAAACCACGGGTAGGTGGTATACAATTATGGATGGACCAGCGACTGCCGACACAGAGGTAGCTACAGCCGTGGACTACCGTACTGTGTCTGCTGCTAATATAGACTGGATGATAATGAGATAAAAATAAAATATATATATATATATCACACTAGTACTGCAGCCGGACAGGTATATATATTATGTAATGGCGGACCTGCTGGACACTGTCTGTCAGCACTGCAGACTCCTAAAGTAAGCTACTAGTATAAAGAAGATAGAAAAAAAAACCACGGGTAGGTGGTATACAATTATGGATGGACCAGCGACTGCCGACACAGAGGTAGCTACAGCCGTGGACTACCGTACTGTGTCTGCTGCTAATATAGACTGGATGATAATGAGATAAAAATAAAATATATATATATATATATATATATATCACACTAGTACTGCAGCCGGACAGGTATATATATATTATGTAATGACGGACCTGCTGGACACTGTCTGTCAGCACTGCAGACTCCTAAAGTAAGCTACTAGTATCAAGAAGATAGAAAAAAAAACCACGGGTAGGTGGTATACAATTATGGATGGACCAGCGACTGCCGACACAGAGGTAGCTACAGCCGTGGACTACCGTACTGTGTCTGCTGCTAATATAGACTGGATGATAATGAGATAAAATTAAAATATATATATATATATCACACTAGTACTGCAGCCGGACAGGTATATATATTATGTAATGACGGACCTGCTGGACACTGTCTGCAGAATGCGTTTATAAAAACACCACACGACGAGTGTTTAACTTTTTCAGGCAGACAATCACAATATACTGGTGGTCAGCAGACAATCACAATATACTGGTGGTCAGTGGTCACTGGTCAGTCACACTGGCAGTGGCACTCTGGCAGCAAAAGTGTGCACTGTACTTAAAATATGTACTCCTGCTATAACTGCTCCCCAGTCTCCCCCACAATTAAGCTGTGTGAGCAGTGAGCACTCAGCACAGTCAGATAATGATATACAGTATTACATATGATGCAGCACACTGGGCTGAGCACAGATGTGGTATGTGACTGTGTCACACTGTGTATCGTTTTTTTTTCAGGCAGAGAACGGATTAATTAAACTGGTGGTGGTCACTGGTCACACTATCAGCAAGTAGTACTCCGTCCTAAGCAGACAATCACAATATACTGGTGGTCAGTGTGGTCACTGGTCAGTCACACTGGCAGTGTGGCACTCTGGCAGCAAAAGTGTGCACTGTACTTAAAATATATTATTTATGTACTCCTGCTCTAACTGCTCCCCAGTCTCCCCCACAATTAAGCTGTGTGAGCAGTGAGCACTCAGCACAGTCAGATATACAGTATTACATATGATGATGCAGCACACTGAGGCTGAGCACAGATATGGTATGTGACTGTGTCACACTGTGTATCGTTTTTTTTCAGGCAGAGAACGGATTAATTAAACTGGTGGTCAATGGTCACACTATCAGCAAGTAGTAGTACTCCAGTCCTAATATGCTCCCCAAAATTAGTAAATACCAAATAGTGGCCCTCATTCCGAGTTGATCGGTCGCAAGGCGATTTTAGCAGAGTTACACACGCTAAGCCGCCGCCTACTGGGAGTGAATCTTAGCTTCTTAAAATTGCGACCGATGTATTCGCAATATTGCGATTACTAACTACTTAGCAGTTTCAGAGTAGCTCCAGACTTACTCTGCCTGTGCGATCATTTCAGTGCTTGTCGTTCCTGGTTGACGTCACAAACACACCCAGCGTTCGCCCAGGCACTCCCACCGTTTCCCCGGCCACTCCTGCGTTTTTTCCGGAAACGGTAGCGTTTTCAGCCACACGCCCCTGAAACGCCGTGTTTCCGCCCAGTAACACCCATTTCCTGTCAATCACATTACGATCGCCGGAGCGAAGAAAAAGCCGTGAGTAAAAATACTTTCATCATAGTAAAGTTACTTGGCGCAGTCGCAGTGCGAACATTGCGCATGCGTACTAAGCGGATTTTCACTGCGATGCGATGAAAAATACCGAGCGAACAACTCGGAATGAGGGCCAGTGTCTCTAACTCTCTACTCTCTTCTCTATAAACGGAGAGGACGCCAGCCACGTCCTCTCCCTATCAATCTCAATGCACGTGTGAAAATGGCGGCGACGCGCGGCTCCTTATATAGAATCCGAGTCTCGCGATATAGAATCCGAGCCTCGCGAGAATCCGACAGCGGGATGATGACGTTCGGGCGCGCTCGGGTTAGCCGAGCAAGGCGGGAAGGTTCGAACCTGCCTCGGACCCGTGTAAAAAGGCTGAAGTTCGGGGGGGTTCGGTTTCCGAGAAACCGAACCCGCTCATCACTATGAAAAACATACTTAAATTTAGCCAGCCACAGAACCTGTGTAATTTATAATATATGTGTCCTGGGATAAAGGTATATAATATCAAGCCTACCAATGCTTATAGCGCTGTGCCAAAAAGAGAGAAGAATCACCCAGGTGAGGTTACCAGGGCAGTTATTCTATCTTTCTTTCTGGACCCCTGGTGGCCCGGCCTCAGATAACTGTACATATCCTTTTAGGTCTGCAGCTCAGCATTTTAGCAGGGTCCTACCACTGCATTCCCCCAGTGGGGCCTTCATGCTTCCAGGGCTGGATTAAGCTTTTGGGGGGCCTTAGTTACTAAACACAAGAGGCCCCTTCACCTATTTTCAGCACAATCCCCCGGCAGTTCCCTCTGTGTGTGCCTCCTTCCCCTGCACCTCCATGAGGCAGCAGCACAGGTCCTACCTGCACCGCTGCAGCGGGAGCAGACGCAGAAGCCTCCTCTCAGCTAGAGTGCAGGCCCAATAGCAGAAAACTTAAGGCACAGTTACACGATTTGTGTATATTGTGTTTAAGTTTCAAAGGACGGAGGGGTTGTGAGGAGGGAGGAGCTCCCGAAAGCTGCTTTGCAGACCCTCAAACTTTGGATCCACAGGCAAGGGAAGCAAAATGTGCAGCCATTTATCTTAATAAGAAATGAAGTGTGCACACTAATCTATATACTTATACACAGTGCCAGATTAAGGACCACATGGGCCTGGAGCTGAAATTTATGAAGGGCCTATTGTGTACCGCCGCAGGGGTTGTGACCAGCAACAGCGGGTTTGTGACTCATGCAGGGCCCGCCACACATTGGCCCTCATTCCGAGTTGTTCACTCGCTAGCAGTTTTTAGCAGCCGTGCAAATGCTAAGCCGCCGCCCTCTGGGAGTGTATATTAGCTTAGCAGAAGTGCGAACGAAAGGATCGCAAAGCGGCAACAAAAAAAGATTGTGCAGTTTCTGAGCAGCTCCAGACCTACTCAGCGCTTGCGATCACTTCAGACTATTTAGTTCCTGTTTTGACGTCACGAACACGCCCTGCGTATGCCCAGCCACGCCTGCGTTACCCCAGGCACGCCTACGTTTGTATCTGACACCCCTGCGTTTTTCCACACACTCCCCGAAAACAGTCAGTTACCACCCAGTTACCACCCAGAAACACCCACTTCCTGTCAATCACTCTGCGGTCAGCAGTGCAACTGAAAAGCGTAGCTAGACCTTGTGTGAAACTACATCGGCTGTTGTGAAAGTACGTCGCACATGCGCATTGCGGCACTTACACATGAGCAGAAGTGCCGCTTTTTTGACTAAACGCTGCGCTGCGACCGAAAACAGCTAGCAAACAACTCGGAATGACCACCATTGTTCTTTGCCTGAGTCAAAGCCATCCTGGGTCCTAGTGGTTCATTTACTAAAGGTTCTAAAAATGAAAATTGGTGATGTTGCCCATAGTAACCATTCAAATTCTGTCTATCGTTTCTCTAATGCATCCCAGATAAATGATAGTCAGAATCTGATTGGTTGCTATGGGCAACATCACTACTTTTCATTGTTAGAACCTTTAGTAAATGCCCCTAGTGTCTGCGTGCTGTAGCAGGTAAGCAGAGGCGCGGAATCACATTTGCTGATTACAGAGTATGGCACGTTTTAATTTTAAAGGCAACATTTTGGTTGCGACGCATCACTGCAGCTGTGTTGTGTATAATGATTTGTGCACTAAAGTGTGGTATTGTATTTATGGGATGCAGTCAGCATGTCAACAATTCCAATGTCAGAAGTTATGATGTCAACATTTTTGAAATGTCAGCATGGACTATGTCAGCTTCTGCAGAATATTGACATGTTCACAATGTCGGCATCAATGTTTCAGTCCCCTTCCGGACCATTTTCAAGACTGCCGATAATTAGTGCAGCCGATCTCAAGCCGACAAGTAAATGCCGGTACTTTCTGCTTTGTGAGCGGCTTGTGTGATTGTTGGTGGTCTTGAAATTGTTCCAGAACGGCATCAAAGCATTGACACTTTAGGTGAATATATAATTCATAGCCTTCGGTATCCGGTCTGTACGTCAGCCACACTTAGGTTGACAGTAATTAGGTCGACGTGCATTCGGTCGACATGGTCACTAGGTCGACATGGATAAAGGTCGACATGAGGGTTTTTTTTAAATTATTTTTTAAACTTTTTCATATGTTACGATCCACGTGGACTACGACTGGGAATAGTAACCCGTGCGGTAGCGGAGCGAGGCACCTTGTCAGCCATGCGAGGGGACACGGTGCACTAACTGGGGTTCCCGGTCACTTTACGAAGAAAACTATAGCAATTTTTTAATTAAAACTCATGTCGACCTTTTTCCATGTCGACCTAATGACCGCGTCTACCTATTTCGGGTGTCGACCTAGTCGCTGTCTACTAATAGTGGTCAACCTAAGTGTGGTCGACCCTATGATCCACACCCTAGCCCATGGGTCTTCAACCTGCGGCCCTCCAGCTGCTGTGGAACTATACATCCCAGCATACCCTGCCTCAGTTTTAGCATGCCTTAATAGCAAAACTGTGGCAGGGCATGCTGGGATGTGTAGTTTCACAGCACCCGGAGGGCCGCAGGTTGAAGACCCATGCCCTAGCCTTTACTACAGCATGTGATGCAGGTTATACATTTTTCTGGTGGTATTACACTTCCATTCTTTCTTCTCTCTCTCTCACTTTATATCTATCTATATATACACGCTGTCAGGCCTGGTGCAAGCCGCTCAGCAGGGTCTGCAAAAGCAGAGAGGCGCCGGATGGGAGAGGTGCTCTCCTTGCTCTGTTTCTGTCGGCTGCCGCTGCGCCTATCACACTATGACAAACAGCGGCGCCAGCACCTTGAAGCGTGGCATCCAACACCCGGCAAAATCAACCGCCCCCCCCCCCCCCCCCCCCCTCTTCGGCTGAGTGTGAGGGCAGTGACGATGAGGGGGAGTTAGAGGGAGGCTGAGGGCAGGGGCTCTGAATGGGGACTTACAGGGAGGGTGAAGGCAGGAACGCTGAGAGAGAGTTACAAGGAGGGTGAGGGCAGGGACGCTGAGGATGAGTTGGAGGGAGGGTGAGTGCAGGGACGCTGAGGGGGAGTTGGAGGGAGGGTGAGGGCAGGGACGCTGAGGGGGAGTTAGAGGGAGGCTGAGGGCAGGGGCTCTGAAGGGGGACTTACAGGGAAGGTGAGGGCAGGGACGCTGAGGGAGAGTTATAGGAAGGGTGAGGGCAGGGACGCTGAGGGGGAGTTGGAGGGAGGGTGAGGGCAGGGACGCTAAGAGGGAGGGACGCTTAGAGGGAGGGTAAATTGAAATGAAAAATTAAACAAGAACAACTATGGGTCTCACATATGCCTTGCAACAAAAGACTGTACACATTAATAACAAAACCCCATATTTGTATAAACATAGTCAACATGGCACCCCACAACTGCTTACACAGTACCTAGTAAACGGCTGAGACATACCCCCAGAAGATTTACAGGATTTTCCTCCAGTTTCCCATCCCATAGCAGGAGGTGCAGAGCCGACGGCAGGTAGTAAATGTCCATCTAACGAGAATGATCAAACAGGGGGACGGGGCCAAATGCCAAAATCTTCCCAGTGAGGAGCCTTGGCCAATCCGCACCTAGGATGTTAACTGGTCCGTGCCTATTCTCCGTCACCTTTGCTCCAGGGCAGTGGGGATTGGGAGCCACATCCGGGAATACAGGCAGCTCCCAGGGCTGTAGTGTGCTGCTGCCGCTGTGCTGTCCGTGCGGTACGGTGCCCTGGGCCTGCAGCCCTGAGCGCCGGCACTGGATGCTCATCATTTTCCGTGGGTGCTACCGGGCCCGAGCATCCACGGAATCGGCACCTATGCCCTACACACACACACACACACACACACACACACACACACACACACACACACACACACACACACACACACACACACACACACACACACAGCCTGTCCCCCCCCCCAGTCCCTATACACACACACACACAGCCTGCCTCCCCCCCAGTCCCTACACACACACACACACACACACACACACACACACACACACACACACACACACACACACACACACACACACACACACACAGCCTGTTCCCCCCCAGTCCCTACACACACACACACACACACACACACACACACACACACACACACACACACACACACACACACACAGCCTGCCCCTCCCCAGTCCCTACACACACACACATACACAGCCTGTTTCCCCCCCCATCCCTACACACACACACATACACACACAGCCTGTCGTCCCTACACACACATACACAGCCTGTTCCCCCCAGTCCCTATACACACACAGTCCCCCCCAGTCCCTACACACACACATACACTGCCTGTTCCTCCCCCCCAGTCCCCACACACACACACACACACACACACACACACACCCTGTTCCCCCAGTCCCTACACACACACACACACACACACACACAGTCTGTTCCCCCCAGTCCCTACACACACTCTGTTTACCCCCCGTCCCCCCAGTCCCTACACATACACAGCCTGTCCCCCTCCCCAGTCACCACACACACACACACACACACACACACACACACACACACACACACACACACACACACACACACACACACACACACACACCCTGTTCCCCCCAGCACCCCCCCTCCCCTCCCCATACACACAAAGCCAGCCTACCCCCTCCAGGCACCATACGTATGCACACACACTGCTCGCCCCCCACCCACCCCGTTACTGAGCAAGCGGGACACAGAAGAAGAAAGCAGGGGTGCATAAAGACAGACCAGGCACAGTCGGGGGCGTGGCCTAATCACGGGTCCGTGACCACGCCCCTTTGAGAGAAAAAATCCTAACATTCAGCAAGCAGCAGGAGCCGGCCTCGGCAGAGAATCACCGACTTCCAGGCAGGCAAGTCCGCTGCTGGCTGCTGCTGTCTTGCACGCTGGCCGGCGCTTGTGCCTTATCTCAAGGGGGCGGTACATCAGACGGCTACTGATCAGGAATTTTTTTTTCTTCCTGTTTCCATCTGCAGGGGATCCTGTGGGCCTATTTTGAAGAGGGGGCCTGGAGCTGCAGCTCCATCTGCCCCATTGTTAATCCGGCCCTGCTTATACATGCACTGTATCTACATCTAGATAGATAGATAGATAGATAGATAGATAGATAGATAGATAGATAGCGATAATAATGCAAGATAGTAAACTTTAAAGTAGAGATGAGCGGGTTCGGTTTCTTTGAATCCGAACCCGCACGAACTTCACTTTTTTTTCCACGGGTCCGAGCGACTCGGATCTTCCCGCCTTGCTCGGTTAACCCGAGCGCGCCCCGAACGTCATCATGACGCTGTCGGATTCTCGCGAGGCTCGGATTCTATCGCGAGACTCGGATTCTATATAAGGAGCCGCGCGTCGCCGCCATTTTCACTCGTGCATTGAGATTGATAGGGAGAGGACGTGTCTGGCGTCCTCTCCATTAGAATAGAGATAGATAGATTAGATAGAGAGAGATTGTGCAGAGTCGCAGACAGAGTTAGTTTACCACAGTCAGTGACCAGTGCAGTTGCTAGTTAACTTTTATTTAATATAATATATCCGTTCAGTTCTCTCTGCTATATCCGTTCTCTGCCTGAAAAAAAAAACGATACACAGCACAGTCAGTCACACAGTGTGACTCAGTCTGTGTGCACTCAGCTCAGCCCAGTGTGCTGCACAGTCATCAATGTATAAATTAAAAGCTTATAATTAATTGTGGGGGAGACTGGGGAGCACTGCAGGTTGTTAGCAGGAGCCAGGAGTACAATTATATTAATTAACAGTGCACACTTTTGCTGCAGGAGTGGTGACCAGTGCCTGACCACCAGTATAGTATTGTTGTATACTACTAATATCTCTTTAAATATCAACCAGTCTATATTAGCAGCAGACACAGTACAGTGCGGTAGTTCACGGCTGTGGCTACCTCTGTGTCGGCACACGGCAGGCAGTCCGTCCGACCAGAATTGTATTATTTATTATTATATACCTACCACCTAACCGTGGTTTTTTTTTCATTCTTTATACCGTCATAGTGTCATCCTAATTGTTACGAGTATACTACTATCTCTTTATCAACCAGTGTACAGTGCGGTAGTTCACGGCTGTGGCTACCTCTGTGTCGGCACACGGCAGGCAGTCCGTCCGACCAGAATTGTATTATTTATTATTATATACCTACCACCTAACCGTGGTTTTTTTTTCATTCTTTATACCGTCATAGTGTCATCCTAATTGTTACGAGTATACTACTATCTCTTTATCAACCAGTGTACAGTGCGGTAGTTCACGGCTGTGGCTACCTCTGTGTCGGCACACGGCAGGCAGTCCGTCCGACCAGAATTGTATTATTTATTATTATATACCTACCACCTAACCGTGGTTTTTTTTTCATTCTTTATACCGTCATAGTGTCATCCTAATTGTTACGAGTATACTACTATCTCTTTATCAACCAGTGTACAGTGCGGTAGTTCACGGCTGTGGCTACCTCTGTGTCGGCACACGGCAGGCAGTCCGTCCGACCAGAATTGTATTATTTATTATTATATACCTACCACCTAACCGTGGTTTTTTTTTCATTCTTTATACCGTCATAGTGTCATCCTAATTGTTACGAGTATACTACTATCTCTTTATCAACCAGTGTACAGTGCGGTAGTTCACGGCTGTGGCTACCTCTGTGTCGGCACACGGCAGGCAGTCCGTCCGACCAGAATTGTATTATTTATTATTATATACCTACCACCTAACCGTGGTTTTTTTTTCATTCTTTATACCGTCATAGTGTCATCCTAATTGTTACGAGTATACTACTATCTCTTTATCAACCAGTGTACAGTGCGGTAGTTCACGGCTGTGGCTACCTCTGTGTCGGCACACGGCAGGCAGTCCGTCCGACCAGAATTGTATTATTTATTATTATATACCTACCACCTAACCGTGGTTTTTTTTTCATTCTTTATACCGTCATAGTGTCATCCTAATTGTTACGAGTATACTACTATCTCTTTATCAACCAG
Organism: Pseudophryne corroboree; assembly: GCF_028390025.1. Taxonomy (NCBI): domain Eukaryota; kingdom Metazoa; phylum Chordata; class Amphibia; order Anura; family Myobatrachidae; genus Pseudophryne; species Pseudophryne corroboree. The sequence continues at coordinate 84,793,497 of NC_086445.1, forward strand.
TGTACAGTGCGGTAGTTCACGGCTGTGGCTACCTCTGTGTCGGCAGTCGGCAGGCAGTCCGTCCATCCATAATTGTATTATTATTATAATATATACCACCTAACCGTGGTTTTTTTTTCATTCTTTATACCGTCGTCATAGTGTCATACTAGTTGTTACGAGTATACTACTATCTCTTTATCAACCAGTGTACAGTGCGGTAGTTCACGGCTGTGGCTACCTCTGTGTCGGCAGTCGGCAGGCAGTCCGTCCATCCATAATTGTATTATTATTATAATATATACCACCTAACCGTGGTTTTTTTTGCATTCTTTATACCGTCGTCATAGTGTCATACTAGTTGTTACGAGTATACTACTATCTCTTTATCAACCAGTGTACAGTGCGGTAGTTCACGGCTGTGGCTACCTCTGTGTCGGCAGTCGGCAGGCAGTCCGTCCATCCATAATTGTATTATTATTATAATATATACCACCTAACCGTGGTTTTTTTTCCATTCTTTATACCGTCGTCATAGTGTCATACTAGTTGTTACGAGTATACTACTATCTCTTTATCAACCAGTGTACAGTGCGGTAGTTCACGGCTGTGGCTACCTCTGTGTCGGCAGTCGGCAGGCAGTCCGTCCATCCATAATTGTATTATTATTATAATATATACCACCTAACCGTGGTTTTTTTTGCATTCTTTATACCGTCGTCATAGTGTCATACTAGTTGTTACGAGTATACTACTATCTCTTTATCAACCAGTGTACAGTGCGGTAGTTCACGGCTGTGGCTACCTATGTGTCGGCAGTCGGCAGGCAGTCCGTCCATCCATAATTGTATTATTATTATAATATATACCACCTAACCGTGGTTTTTTTTCCATTCTTTATACCGTCGTCATAGTATCATACTAGTTGTTACGAGTATACTACTATCTCTTTATCAACCAGTGTACAGTGCGGTAGTTCACGGCTGTGGCTACCTCTGTGTCGGCAGTCGGCAGGCAGTCCGTCCATCCATAATTGTATTATTATTATAATATATACCACCTAACCGTGGTTTTTTTTGCATTCTTTATACCGTCGTCATAGTGTCATACTAGTTGTTACGAGTATACTACTATCTCTTTATCAACCAGTGTACAGTGCGGTAGTTCACGGCTGTGGCTACCTCTGTGTCGGCAGTCGGCAGGCAGTCCGTCCATCCATAATTGTATTATTATTATAATATATACCACCTAACCGTGGTTTTTTTTCCATTCTTTATACCGTCGTCATAGTGTCATACTAGTTGTTACGAGTATACTACTATCTCTTTATCAACCAGTGTACAGTGCGGTAGTTCACGGCTGTGGCTACCTCTGTGTCGGCAGTCGGCAGGCAGTCCGTCCATCCATAATTGTATTATTATTATAATATATACCACCTAACCGTGGTTTTTTTATACCACCTAACCGTGGCAGTCCGTCCATAATTGTATACTAGTAAACTATCCAATCCATCCATCTCCATTGTTTACCTGAGGTGCCTTTTAGTTCTGCCTATAAAATATGGAGAACAAAAAAGTTGAGGTTCCAAAATTAGGGAAAGATCAAGATCCACTTCCACCTCGTGCTGAAGCTGCTGCCACTAGTCATGGCCGAGACGATGAAATGCCAGCAACGTCGTCTGCCAAGGCCGATGCCCAATGTCATAGTACAGAGCATGTCAAATCCAAAACACCAAATATCAGAAAAAAAAGGACTCCAAAACCTAAAATAAAATTGTCGGAGGAGAAGCGTAAACTTGCCAATATGCCATTTACCACACGGAGTGGCAAGGAACGGCTGAGGCCCTGGCCTATGTTCATGGCTAGTGGTTCAGCTTCACATGAGGATGGAAGCACTCAGCCTCTCGCTAGAAAACTGAAAAGACTCAAGCTGGCAAAAGCACCGCAAAGAACTGTGCGTTCTTTGAAATCCCAAATCCACAAGGAGAGTCCAATTGTGTCGTTTGCGATGCCTGACCTTCCCAACACTGGACGTGAAGAGCATGCGCCTTCCACTATTTGCATGCCCCCTGCAAGTGCTGGAAGGAGCACCCGCAGTCCAGTTCCTGATAGTCAGATTGAAGATGTCAGTGTTGAAGTACACCAGGATGAGGAGGATATGGGTGTTGCTGGCGCTGGGGAGGAAATTGACCAGGAGGATTCTGATGGTGAGGTGGTTTGTTTAAGTCAGGCACCCGGGGAGACACCTGTTGTCCGTGGGAGGAATATGGCCGTTGACATGCCAGGTGAAAATACCAAAAAAATCAGCTCTTCGGTGTGGAGGTATTTCACCAGAAATGCGGACAACAGGTGTCAAGCCGTGTGTTCCCTTTGTCAAGCTGTAATAAGTAGGGGTAAGGACGTTAACCACCTCGGAACATCCTCCCTTATACGTCACCTGCAGCGCATTCATAATAAGTCAGTGACAAGTTCAAAAACTTTGGGTGACAGCGGAAGCAGTCCACTGACCAGTAAATCCCTTCCTCTTGTAACCAAGCTCACGCAAACCACCCCACCAACTCCCTCAGTGTCAATTTCCTCCTTCCCCAGGAATGCCAATAGTCCTGCAGGCCATGTCACTGGCAAGTCTGACGAGTCCTTTCCTGCCTGGGATTCCTCCGATGCATCCTTGCGTGTAACGCCTACTGCTGCTGGCGCTGCTGTTGTTGCCGCTGGGAGTCGATGGTCATCCCAGAGGGGAAGTCGTAAGCCCACTTGTACTACTTCCAGTAAGCAATTGACTGTTCAACAGTCCTTTGCGAGGAAGATGAAATATCACAGCAGTCATCCTACTGCAAAGCGGATAACTGAGTCCTTGACAACTATGTTGGTGTTAGACGTGCGTCCGGTATCCGCCGTTAGTTCACAGGGAACTAGACAATTTATTGAGGCAGTGTGCCCCCGTTACCAAATACCATCTAGGTTCCACTTCTCTAGGCAGGCGATACCGAGAATGTACACGGACGTCAGAAAAAGACTCAGCAGTGTCCTAAAAAATGCAGTTGTACCCAATGTCCACTTAACCACGGACATGTGGACAAGTGGAGCAGGGCAGGGTCAGGACTATATGACTGTGACAGCCCACTGGGTAGATGTATGGACTCCCGCCGCAAGAACAGCAGCGGCGGCACCAGTAGCAGCATCTCGCAAACGCCAACTCTTTCCTAGGCAGGCTACGCTTTGTATCACCGCTTTCCAGAATACGCACACAGCTGAAAACCTCTTACGGCAACTGAGGAAGATCATCGCGGAATGGCTTACCCCAATTGGACTCTCCTGTGGATTTGTGGCATCGGACAACGCCAGCAATATTGTGTGTGCATTAAATATGGGCAAATTCCAGCACGTCCCATGTTTTGCACATACCTTGAATTTGGTGGTGCAGAATTTTTTAAAAAACGACAGGGGCGTGCAAGAGATGCTGTCGGTGGCCAGAAAAATTGCGGGACACTTTCGGCGTACAGGCACCACGTACAGAAGACTGGAGCACCACCAAAAACTACTGAACCTGCCCTGCCATCATCTGAAGCAAGAAGTGGTAACGAGGTGGAATTCAACCCTCTATATGCTTCAGAGGTTGGAGGAGCAGCAAAAGGCCATTCAAGCCTATACAATTGAGCACGATATAGGAGATGGAATGCACCTGTCTCAAGTGCAGTGGAGAATGATTTCAACGTTGTGCAAGGTTCTGATGCCCTTTGAACTTGCCACACGTGAAGTCAGTTCAGACACTGCCAGCCTGAGTCAGGTCATTCCCCTCATCAGGCTTTTGCAGAAGAAGCTGGAGGCATTGAAGAAGGAGCTAACACGGAGCGATTCCGCTAGGCATGTGGGACTTGTGGATGCAGCCCTTAATTCGCTTAACAAGGATTCACGGGTGGTCAATCTGTTGAAATCAGAGCACTACATTTTGGCCACCGTGCTCGATCCTAGATTTAAAGCCTACCTTGGATCTCTCTTTCCGGCAGACACAGGTCTGCTGGGGTTGAAAGACCTGCTGGTGACAAAATTGTCAAGTCAAGCGGAACGCGACCTGTCAACATCTCCTCCTTCACATTCTCCCGCAACTGGGGGTGCGAGGAAAAGGCTCAGAATTCCGAGCCCACCCGCTGGCGGTGATGCAGGGCAGTCTGGAGCGACTGCTGATGCTGACATCTGGTCCGGACTGAAGGACCTGACAACGATTACGGACATGTCGTCTACTGTCACTGCATATGATTCTCTCAACATTGATAGAATGGTGGAGGATTATATGAGTGACCGCATCCAAGTAGGCACGTCACACAGTCCGTACTTATACTGGCAGGAAAAAGAGGCAATTTGGAGGCCCTTGCACAAACTGGCTTTATTCTACCTAAGTTGCCCTCCCACAAGTGTGTACTCCGAAAGAGTGTTTAGTGCCGCCGCTCACCTTGTCAGCAATCGGCGTACGAGGTTACATCCAGAAAATGTGGAGAAGATGATGTTCATTAAAATGAATTATAATCAATTCCTCCGCGGAGACATTGACCAGCAGCAATTGCCTCCACAAAGTACACAGGGAGCTGAGATGGTGGATTCCAGTGGGGACGAATTGATAATCTGTGAGGAGGGGGATGTACACGGTGATATATCGGAGGGTGAAGATGAGGTGGACATCTTGCCTCTGTAGAGCCAGTTTGTGCAAGGAGAGATTAATTGCTTCTTTTTTGGGGGGGGTCCAAACCAACCCGTCATATCAGTCACAGTCGTGTGGCAGACCCTGTCACTGAAATGATGGGTTGGTTAAAGTGTGCATGTCCTGTTTTGTTTATACAACATAAGGGTGGGTGGGAGGGCCCAAGGATAATTCCATCTTGCACCTCTTTTTTCTTTTCTTTTTCTTTGCATCATGTGCTGATTGGGGAGGGTTTTTTGGAAGGGACATCCTGCGTGACACTGCAGTGCCACTCCTAGATGGGCCCGGTGTTTGTGTCGGCCACTAGGGTCGCTAATCTTACTCACACAGCTACCTCATTGCGCCTCTTTTTTTCTTTGCGTCATGTGCTGTTTGGGGAGGGTTTTTTGGAAGGGACATCCTGCGTGACACTGCAGTGCCACTCCTAGATGTGCCCGGTGTTTGTGTCGGCCACTAGGGTCGCTAATCTTACTCACACAGTCAGCTACCTCATTGCGCCTCTTTTTTTCTTTGCGTCATGTGCTGTTTGGGGAGGGTTTTTTGGAAGGGCCATCCTGCGTGACACTGCAGTGCCACTCCTAGATGGGCCCGGTGTTTGTGTCGGCCACTAGGGTCGCTAATCTTACTCACACAGCTACCTCATTGCGCCTCTTTTTTTCTTTGCGTCATGTGCTGTTTGGGGAGGGTTTTTTGGAAGGGCCATCCTGCGTGACACTGCAGTGCCACTCCTAGATGGGCCCGGTGTTTGTGTCGGCCACTAGGGTCGCTAATCTTACTCACACAGCTACCTCATTGCGCCTCTTTTTTTCTTTGCGTCATGTGCTGTTTGGGGAGGGTTTTTTGGAAGGGACATCCTGCGTGACACTGCAGTGCCACTCCTAGATGGGCCCGGTGTTTGTGTCGGCCACTAGGGTCGCTTATCTTACTCACACAGCGACCTCGGTGCAAATTTTAGGACTAAAAATAATATTGTGAGGTGTGATGTGTTCAGAATAGGCTGAAAATGAGTGTAAATTATGTTTTTTGAGGTTAATAATACTTTGGGATCAAAATTACCCCCAAATTCTATGATTTAAGCTGTTTTTTAGGGTTTTTTGAAAAAAACACCCGAATCCAAAACACACCCGAATCCGACAAAAATAATTCGGTGAGGTTTTGCCAAAACGCGTTCGAACCCAAAACACGGCCGCGGAACCGAACCCAAAACCAAAACACAAAACCCGAAAAATTTCAGGCGCTCATCTCTACTTTAAAGCTACACCCAAGTAACTGCACCTCCCACTAACAATACCCGATAGCGGCAGCTACACCCACCATGGTCTTATACTAGTAATGAAGAATCTGATACTGTGACCCCATCACGTCACGTTTCTTTCACAGCATTTCTCACTCCACTGCAATGACTGCATTCCTCTGCGTAGAGGGGGGCTGGGCCGATGGGCAGGGTGACAAATGCCCACTGGGATAGTCCCAGTTTCAGTGCCTTGGGCCGGCTGTGGCACCTTTAGAACTCGACTATCTGTCCAGTGCTTGTCTAGTAGGGCTGTGATTTCATTGTATATTCATTGTCCCGCAATTCTCGGTCCATTTGCAAATTGGCCGCATGCAATGGGGGTGGTGGCTCGGGGTTGGATTATGGGCGGGCAGCTTCCCAGCGACCAGCCCCTTCCTCACAGACTAGACCCTCCTCTGGTGTCCACACCCTCTTCTCCTCCCCTTGTTTCATACTTCTTTCCGTCCTCTGCTTAGGGATGTAACAAGGATGCTGCTACAGCCACCCTAATTATATTTCTTTTGCATCACGTCACCGAGTGCTTAGATATATTTTAGTAAAAGTCATCTTCATGCCTTCTCTAAAGGCCCCCATACATCTGCAATGGATTGTCGCAATTTCCCAATCCCCTGACGTCTGGGTTGGGGAAATGTGAATATTCAACAAGTTGAAAATACTCGATTCCTCAATCCTGACCGAAAATGGGTGGGGGTTGGCAAATTGGTGATTATAATATTAACATGAAGAAATTCCCGATCACCGATCATAGCACTGATCACTATGTGTGTACGGTGGCATTGCCCCTGTGTGTGTGTAGGGTGGCACTGCCCAATGTGTGCCTTAACTGTGGAGGTTAGAAAAATACTGCACTTTATCAGAGGGCTCATGACGGTTGCGTCAACCAGTATCAATGGTCACATAAATTAGTGATATAGGCCCTCATTCCGAGTTGATTGCTCGCTAGCTACTTTTAGCAGCCGCACAAGCCGCCCACGGGGGAGTGTATTTTACGCTTTGCAAGTGTGCGAACGCCTGTGCAGCCGAGCGGTACAAAATATTTTTGTGCAAAACAAGACTAGCCCTGCAGTTACTTATCCGGTGCGATGAATCCACAGGTCCCGGAATTGACGTCAGACACCCGCCCTGCAAACGCCTGGACACGCCTGTGTTTTACCAAACACTCCCAGAAAACGGTCAGTTGACATCCATAAATACCCATGTCAATCTCCTTGCGATCGGCTGTGCGAATGGATTCTTCGCTAGAACCAGTGCACAACAACAATGCTCTTTGTATCTGTATGACGCGCGTGCGCATTGCGATGCATGCGCAGTTTTTTTACCTGATCGCTGCGCTGCGAAAATTGGCAGTGAGCAAACTCGGAATGACCCCCATTGTGCGACTGCACATGACACCCATACAAATACCCCCTCTGGCAGCATTCTGTACTTAGTTATTTAGTTTCCACCTGCCACTGCTGGACGCCCCCCTTAGCGGCAACAGACATGCCCATAGGTGGAGCTATACACGCCCTTTAGGCAGAGCAGGACATGCCACTTCAGCGGCGCATAACGCAAATTCTTATACCATTTAGAATCTCCCTGAAACTAGTTCCCTTAACTGGCAAGTGTGATTTAGACTAGAGATGAGCGCCTGAAATTTTTCGGGTTTTGTGTTTTGGTTTTGGGTTCGGTTCCGCGGCCGTGTTTTGGGTTCGAACGCGTTTTGGCAAAACCTCACCGAATTTTTTTTGTCGGATTCGGGTGTGTTTTGGATTCGGGTGTTTTTTTCAAAAAACACTAAAAAACAGCTTAAATCATAGAATTTGGGGGTCATTTTGATCCCAAAGTATTATTAACCTCAAAAACCATAATTTACACTCATTTTCAGTCTATTCTGAATACCTCACACCTCACAATATTATTTTTAGTCCTAAAATTTGCACCGAGGTCGCTGTGTGAGTAAGATAAGCGACCCTAGTGGCCGACACAAACACCGGGCCCATCTAGGAGTGGCACTGCAGTGTCACGCAGGATGTCCCTTCCAAAAAACCCTCCCCAAACAGCACATGACGCAAAGAAAAAAAGAGGCGCAATGAGGTAGCTGTGTGAGTAAGATTAGCGACCCTAGTGGCCGACACAAACACCGGGCCCATCTAGGAGTGGCACTGCAGTGTCACGCAGGATGGCCCTTCCAAAAAACCCTCCCCAAACAGCACATGACGCAAAGAAAAAAAGAGGCGCAATGAGGTAGCTGTGTGAGTAAGATTAGCGACCCTAGTGGCCGGCACAAACACCGGGCCCATCTAGGAGTGGCACTGCAGTGTCACGCAGGATGTCCCTTCCAAAAAACCCTCCCCAAACAGCACATGACGCAAAGAAAAAAAGAGGCGCAATGAGGTAGCTGTGTGAGCAGGGCCGGCGCTACCACTAGGCAGCTTTAGGCAGCTGCCTAGAGCGCCGGCCGCTGGAGGGCGGCACTTTGCAGCACAACTAGGAGTGAGCGGCCTCCACTTTCCCCAGCAACCCACGGACCCGGTTTTTTTTTTTTAAGTATAGTTCTGTGGGTTCCGGAGGGGCGTAGGGGATTGAGGACAAGTGCGGCATCAGGCAGCAGCAGGCGCCCGCCCCCCGACAGAAGCAGCCGCCCACCTCGCGCTATCTGCAGCGCACTATGCACTCGGAGCCGACTGCAGCACCAGGAACAGTGCCTCCCCGCCAGCAGCAGCCGGCCGCCCCTCACCAGCTGCTGTGCACTATGGAGCCGCCGGCAGCAACAGCAGCAGTATCTCCCCGCTAGCAAAAGCGCTAACCCAGGCGGCACAGTGAGCCGGAAGATGGTGGCAGCAGCGGGGCACAGTACCTTATCCTTGCCAGCGGTAAGATGTCGCCCCCTTTGTGCGATGGTGGGGCACCCGGAGTAGTGGCTGCCTGGAGTCACACCCCGGGGAAGTGGTAGTTGCTAAAGTGTGCACTGAAGGGGGAAGGGGGGTTGGATTTATGTACAGTATGTATGGAGACATTATGTGTATATAGATGTATGGAGACAGTGTATATATGTGTGTATGTATGGAGGCAGTGTATGTATGTATGAAGGCAGTGTATGTATGTATGTATATATGTATGTACATATGGAGGCAGTGTATGTATGTATGCATGTATGTATGTATGTATGGAGGCTGTGTACGTACGTAGGCCGTGTATGAATGTATATATGTATGTACGTACGTATGGAGGCAGTGTACTGATGTATATATGTGTGTATGTATGTACGTACGTACATACGTACGTATCTACGGAGGCAGTGTATGGGTGTATATATGTGTGTATGTATGGAGGCAGTGTATGGATGTATATATGTGTGTGTGTGTGTGTGTATGTATGGAGGCAGTGTGTGTATGAATGTATATATGTATGTACGTATGGAGGCAGTGTATCGCTGTATTGTATATATGTGTGTATGTATGAAGGTAGTGTATGGATGTATGAAGGTAGTGTATGGCTGTATATATGTGTGTATGTATAAATGTATATGTGTATGGAGGCAGTGTATGGATGTATTGTATATATGTATGGAGGCAGTGTATGGATGTATATATGTGTGTGTATGTGTGTGTATGTATGGAGGCAGTGTATCGCTGTATTGTATATATGTGTGTATGTATGGAGGTAGTGTATGGATGTATGAAGGTAGTGTATGGCTGTATATATGTGTGTATGTATGAATGTATATGTGTATGGAGGCAGTGTATGGATGTATTGTATATATGTATGGAGGCAGTGTATGGATGTATATATATGTGTGTGTGTGTGTGTGTGTGTGTGTGTGTATGTATGTATGTATGTATGTATGTATGTATGTATCTATGTAGGCAGTGTTTGGATGTATATATGAATATATGGATGGATGTATAGAGGCAGTGTATGTTTATATATGTATGGAGGCAGTGTACGGGTGATCCCCCCCCCTGCCGGCCACCTGACAGACGGGATCCCGGCTTCAGCATGGTGACCGGTGGTCTCCCAACCGCCGGTCACCCGATATCAACCCTGTGTGTATGTATGGAGGCAGTGTATGTATGTATGTATGTATGTATGTATGTATGTATGTATGTATGAGAGAGGCAGTATATGTATGAAAGAGGCAGTGTATGTATGTATGTATGTATGTATGTATGTATGTATGTATGAGAGAGGCAGTGTATGTATGAGAGAGGCAGTGTATGTATGAGAGATGCAGTGTATGTATGTATGTATGTATGTATGTATGTATGAGAGAGGCAGTGTATGTATGTATGTATGTATGTATGTATGTATGTATGTATGTATGTATGAGAGAGGCAGTGTATGCATGTATGCATGTATGTATGTATGTATGTATGTATGAGAGAGGCAGTGTATGTATGTATGTATGTATGTATGTATGTATGCATGTATGTATGTATGAGAGAGGCAGTGTATGTATGAGAGAGGCAGTGTATGTATATATGTATGTATGTATGAGGGAGGCAGTGTATGTATGTATGTATGTATGTATGTATGTATGAGAGAGGCAGTGTATGTATATATGTATGAGGGAGGCAGTGTATGTATGTATGTATGTATGTATGAGAGAGGCAGTGTATGTATGAGAGAGGCAGTGTATGTATATATGTATGAGGGAGGCAGTGTGTGTATGTATGTATGTATGTATGTATGTATGTATGTATGTATGAGAGAGGCAGTGTATGTATGTATGTATGTATGTATGAGAGAGGCAGTGTATGTATGTATGTATGTATGTATGAGAGAGGCAGTGTATGTATGTATGTATGTATGTATGTATGTATGTATGTATGTATGTATGAGAGAGGCAGTGTATGTATGAGAGAGGCAGTGTATGGATATGTATGTATGAATGTATGAGAGATGAATGAAATAGAAACAGATAGGCAGCTGGGTAGGGTGTCCGGATGTGGGAAGGGGTTGCCACTGAGTGTAGCTATCAAATAATTCCCGATATCTTTGAGAGATAATGCAGTCAACGGCTGGGAAATGTATAAGATGCCACCTATGAACTTTCACCTTAGTGACTGGGAAAGTGAGTAACTGATGATGTTGGGGGGCAGTAGGCAGACATTTTGCCTAAGGTGCCAAGAAACCTTGCACCGGCCCTGTGTGTGAGTAAGATTAGCGACCCTAGTGGCCGACACAAACACCGGGCCCATCTAGGAGTGGCACTGCAGTGTCACGCAGGATGGCCCTTCCAAAAAACCCTCCCCAAACAGCACATGACGCAAAGAAAAAAAGAGGCGCAATGAGGTAGCTGTGTGAGTAAGATTAGCGACCCTAGTGGCCGACACAAACACCGGGCCCATCTAGGAGTGGCACTGCAGTGTCACGCAGGATGTCCCTTCCAAAAAACCCTCCCCAAACAGCACATGACGCAAAGAAAAAAAGAGGCTTTTTACTGATATTTGGTGTTTTGGATTTGACATGCTCTGTACTATGACATTGGGCATCGGCCTTGGCAGACGACGTTGCTGGCATTTCATCGTCTCGGCCATGACTAGTGGCAGCAGCTTCAGCACGAGGTGGAAGTGGATCTTGATCTTTCCCTAATTTTGGAACCTCAACATTTTTGTTCTCCATATTTTAATAGGCACAACTAAAAGGCACCTCAGGTAAACAATGGAGATGGATGGATTGGATACTAGTATACAATTATGGACGGGCTGCCGAGTGCCGACACAGAGGTAGCCACAGCCGTGAACTACCGCACTGTACTGTGTCTGCTGCTAATATATAGACTGGTTGATAAAGAGATAGTATACTCGTAACTAGTATGTATGTATAAAGAAAGAAAAAAAAACCACGGTTAGGTGGTATATACAATTATGGACGGGCTGCCGAGTGCCGACACAGAGGTAGCCACAGCCGTGAACTACCGCACTGTACTGTGTCTGCTGCTAATATATAGACTGGTTGATAAAGAGATAGTATACTCGTAACTAGTATGTATGTATAAAGAAAGAAAAAAAAACCACGGTTAGGTGGTATATACAATTATGGACGGGCTGCCGAGTGCCGACACAGAGGTAGCCACAGCCGTGAACTACCGCACTGTACTGTGTCTGCTGCTAATATATAGACTGGTTGATAAAGAGATAGTATACTCGTAACTAGTATGTATGTATAAAGAAAGAAAAAAAAACCACGGTTAGGTGGTATATACAATTATGGACGGGCTGCCGAGTGCCGACACAGAGGTAGCCACAGCCGTGAACTACCGCACTGTACTGTGTCTGCTGCTAATATATAGACTGGTTGATAAAGAGATAGTATACTCGTAACTAGTATGTATGTATAAAGAAAGAAAAAAAAACCACGGTTAGGTGGTATATACAATTATGGACGGGCTGCCGAGTGCCGACACAGAGGTAGCCACAGCCGTGAACTACCGCACTGTACTGTGTCTGCTGCTAATATAGACTGGTTGATAAAGAGATAGTATACTACTAATATTATATATACTGGTGGTCAGGTCACTGGTCACTAGTCACACTGGCAGTGGCACTCCTGCAGCAAAAGTGTGCACTGTTTAATTTTAATATAATATTATGTACTCCTGGCTCCTGCTATAACCTATAACTGGCACTGCAGTAGTGCTCCCCAGTCTCCCCCACAATTATAAGCTGTGTGAGCTGAGCAGTCAGACAGATATATAATATATATAGATGATGCAGCACACTGGCCTGAGCCTGAGCAGTGCACACAGATATGGTATGTGACTGACTGAGTCACTGTGTGTATCGCTTTTTTCAGGCAGAGAACGGATATATTAAATAAACTGCACTGTGTGTCTGGTGGTCACTCACTATATAATATATTATGTACTCCTGGCTCCTGCTATAACCTATAACTGGCACTGCAGTAGTGCTCCCCAGTCTCCCCCACAATTATAAGCTGTGTGAGCTGAGCAGTCAGACAGATATATATAATATTATATATAGATAATAGATGATGCAGCACACTGGCCTGAGCCTGAGCAGTGCACACAGATATGGTATGTGACTGACTGAGTCACTGTGTGTATCGCTTTTTTCAGGCAGAGAACGGATATATTAAATAAACTGCACTGTGTGTCTGGTGGTCACTCACTATATAATATATTATGTACTCCTGGCTCCTGCTATAACCTATAACTGGCACTGCAGTAGTGCTCCCCAGTCTCCCCCACAATTATAAGCTGTGTGAGCTGAGCAGTCAGACAGATATATATAATATTATATATAGATAATAGATGATGCAGCACACTGGCCTGAGCCTGAGCAGTGCACACAGATATGGTATGTGACTGAGTCACTGTGTGCTGTGTATCGCTTTTTTCAGGCAGAGAACGGATTATAAAGTAAACTGCACTGTCCTCACTAGTAAACTCTCTCCACTCAGTCTCTACACTTCTACAGTAACAGTACTCCTCCTAGTCAGCTCCAGTAAATCTCTCTCAGTCTCTTATAATCTAAATGGAGAGGACGCCAGCCACGTCCTCTCCCTATCAATCTCAATGCACGTGTGAAAATGGCGGCGACGCGCGGCTCCTTATATAGAATCCGAGTCTCGCGATAGAATCCGAGCCTCGCGAGAATCCGACAGCGTCATGATGACGTTCGGGCGCGCTCGGGTTAACCGAGCAAGGCGGGAAGATCCGAGTCGCTCGGACCCGTGAAAAAAAACATGAAGTTCGGGCGGGTTCGGATTCAGAGAAACCGAACCCGCTCATCTCTAATTTAGACCAGCCCACATGTTATGTGGGCTGGTCTAAATCATACTTGCCAGTTGGGTCTTCATCTATCCATGTTGGGTCTTGCACACAGCATACAGAATTGCATCACATTCCCGGGCAGAAAAGCAAATCATATATACTCCAATAAGCCCAACACAATATGCCATGGATATATACTGGTGACAGAGAGCTTCATCCCTCATTCACTCTCAGTACCTCTTGCTAATCATGCCCCTCTATAATCACACTGCCCAGGGCACATGCATGAAGCATCCCAGGCACTGTGATCACCAGCGGGGCCGCGCATCGTGATCGTTCATGGACACTGAACGATCTGCACTATTATGAACGATTTGTCGTTCCGATCCGTCTAAAATGGCCAAATCGTTCATAATATCATCTAGTGTATGAGCACCTTAAGACATTGAATGCAGAGTACATGTATTGGCAGCTGTCATATCACTGCACTGACAGCCTGCCGGGGGACCAGAAGCATTCAGTCAGCCGAGGGCAATCACACATGTGGCTGAATCCAAAATACAGCCCTGTCAGCGGGCCCCCTGGGACCCACCGGGCCCTAAGCGGCCATCTATGTTGCCTAGCGATAAATTCGCTACTGGCTGGGCACCCCCTGATGATTTAGAGGAGAAATGCAGCACACAATTGATCTGTCCTGATGATTCCTGAATTACTTTCGGTCCTCCCTCTGCTGGCAACCTTTGGCTTCTGTATAGCAGGAAAGATATAGCTTAATTTTCACAAACCAGGGAATGCGGAATCTGGGCAACAAGATATCCCCCTAAGGGAGTCCATAAATCAACCCTAGTCCTCCACATGATAATCACCCTGCTACAGCTTTGCAATACTGGGTATACAGTACACAGGCAGATAAAATGCCTGTCAGACCGATAGGCTTTTTATTTGACACTGTAGATATCACATGCATACACTGTGAGATCTCTCACAGTGTATTGGCCGTGACATCGTTGCTCCACCCTGGGGAGGAGACATTTGCCCGTTCCTTCCCATGTGAAGGAACAAGGGAATATGTGTGTGTGCCATCCGCTGCAGGGTATACACTGCCTGATGCAGCTAACATGACACTTACAAAATATCGAATTGGAGGGACATGCTGGATGGTCCGGCATGTCTGCCCAATAAATATTCCCGGATTGGTTGTACGCATACACACTGCAATTACTTGGCTGATGCCCTGATAATGGGCGAATCAGCCAGATAATTGTAGCGTGTATGTCCAGCAGGGCCGGTTCTAGTCCTTGTGTCCGTCAGTCACATTACAGCACACAGTAGTACCCCTTATGCTAATTACGCCAGGTAGAGCCCCTTACACACATTATACCACAGTAGAGCAGAGCCCCTTGTACACGTTATGCCAGGTAGAGCCCCTTATAGAGGGCAAACAGAGGCAAAACAAAACCACAGGAAAAAAATACCTGATTCATGCCCTTTACATTATTTGTAATTTTTACTTATAGTAATGCCCCTTACACATTATGACACACATCATAATACCCATTACACATCATTCAACACACCTTAATGCCCATTACACAGTATGCCACACACGGTAATGCCCTAATCCCCAGTAAGCAGCCTCTACCTCAGGCAAATACGCATTCCCCACTCTCCCTCCAAGACAGGTCACGATCTCCCCCCTCTCCCTCCCAAGCATGTCCCCGTTGTCCTCACACCCCACCCTTTGCTCCTAGGCACATGCCTGTTGTCCCCCCCTCTTCCTTCCAGGCACTATGCCCATTGTCCCCTCTCTTTAACACCTTAATTCCTTCGCATTGCCCAGCGGCCAGCTTTCTTTCACTCATGGCTCCGATGCTTAGCTCTGCCCTCTCTCTCTCTCCTCCCTGGTCCCCATCCTTCTCTCCTCCTCTCCCCAGACTCCTCCTCCATGGCTCTGCACTCTGCCTGTATTCCCAGTGCTGTCCAGGGCTCTGTGCTGTTGTCTCTCTCACTGATTGAACCCAGGCTGTGTGGGGGCTCCCTGCGGGATCAGAGCGCTGCCCGACCGGGACTCCACTCCTCACATCCGCCAGCTGGGACTTCGCTCCAGCAGCAGCAGCAAGAGCAGGAGGGGAGAGAGCCAGGACACAGAGCAGCCAGCCAGCTGGGGAAAAATGAGAACCAGGGCGGTAGCGGCGGATCTACCATGGTGCATGGGGGCAGCTAGCAGGGTGCCAGATCACAGGACACACCGGCTACACAGCCAACCAGAGGGACACTCAGCAGCAGCACCCAGGTGGGGGGGCAGGGGCACTACTACCCCGGCGCCCTCTGGTGTCGGCTGCAGCAGGCGCCCACGCTGCCCCACGTTCTTGCTGCAACTGTTTTTAGTGTGTGGGGTACGGGTGGTGGATGCCTACGAGGTAACTGCAGCCGCGCCCTCAGGCCGTAGCGCCCCGGGCAGCCGCCCTGCTAGTCTGCACCTAAAACCGTTCCTGATGCCCATCATCACTGTCACGATCCTCACATCTACAGTAAATGTATCCACTCTATATAACCATATTTTATGTATGCCCTGTTACCCCTACTTTATCTTTCTGAAAAGCACTGTGGCCCCTTATCAATTAACCATCATAATAATAAGAATTATTGTAGAATTAATAATTAACTACATTTAACATTTGCTTACAGTGTTTATTGCATCCATTCTTTCTTGTGTGCACTATCTTTCATTGTCTTTCCTTCCTCCAAACATTCTTGTTTTACGTTTTCATTTTCTTTTTCTTCTTTCAGAATGTTCTAATGCTGAGCAGTGTACTAAGGCTTCAGGAAGCAACTAGCTAAATTAAAGAGAAGCATATGATATGAGAGGCTTGTATGGTTCCTCACAGTTCCTAATTTAGCTGAAACTTTTGTAAACCCCTGGGGACGGCTGAATTGCACACCTGTGAAATTGCTTAGCTTTCTGTCTACAACTTTCTTCTGGTATTCTCTCTTTTAATCAGCATATAACATGCCCAGAGCTACTCTCTGCCAGTTTCGCTAGCAAATCAAATGGCTCTCGAGGGAGTAGAGTAGGAATGGCATTATTCCTTAAACTAATACAAAAAGATCACTGTTCATCCCAGGGCTGACATAACCCTCCAAATGTGGTGTGCTTACTACATTGTCCATTTACGCTACACTATTAGGTATAGCCACAGTATATTTTACCTCTAGTCTTTAGGAGACACACTCCAGCTTTTTATTAAAATGCAATATAGTATACACATTACCCATAGTCCTTTAGGAGCATATTTATCACAATTCGCATTGATGTTGTAAATACAGCATGCTACGTCTAAATTCGCAATGCAAAAATGGATACTTTCATGCAAATTTACCAAGCAGGAGACGGGTTTATAAGACCCCGTCCGGGCGAAGAGCTGAAAGCAGAGTGTTAGAGTAATGCTATTACTTTACTTCTTGGTTCAGCCTCTCTGCACGTTCTGCACATGACGCGTATGCGTTGCTGGAATGGCGATGGAGAGGCAATACACATTCCGGAAATAGGTAAATCAACTGCACAGCAGCCTCCACAGAATTCTGCAGAACTGAGTTCCCTTTATAGAGGCGGTGATGTATCAAGCAGTAAAAAGAGTGAAGTGAACTAGTGGAGGAGTTGCCCATAGCAACCAATAAAAAAACGCTTCCTCAAAGCTGATTGGTTGCTATGGACAACTTCTCCACTGGTCCACTTCTCCACTCTTTACACTGCTTGATACATAAACCCCATAGTCTTTAAGGCAGTAAAATAAAATCCTGTTACTGTCCTTTACATTCCGTACGTCTTCTGCTGACATTTTACCACATTTCCAGTACTGTCTCCTTCTTCTGGGAGCAATGCACTGGGAATGCTTGATTTGGTCCTTTAGATGGACTAGGATTTTGCTGTACTGTTTAAGAAAGTCCCATCTAGCCAATGAAACATTAGAACATTAGGTGTGATAATTACAATATCCAGCTCAATAGATGATAAAGATGGAAATGAATCAACAAATATAAAAATGTTAATTACTACCAGGGCCGGTGCTAGGGTGTTTGGCAGCCCCTGCAAACTATAAATTTGCACCCTCCCTCCCACATATAAAGGGACAGAGCGTGCTGATGGGTGTATTCTCACAAGGAAGGGACATGGCCACACAATAGTACCCCAATTCAATTTACGCCACCCGGAAGCACAATCTTATTCACATTACACTGCATGCAGTGCCCCTGATTCACATTACACCACATAGTAGTATCCCTGATTCACGTTACAACACACAGTAGTGCCACTTATTCATGATATGCGACTCAGTAGTGGCCTTATTCACTATACGTCAGACAGTAGTTCATCTTATACAGTACACAATGCCAACAGTAGTGTAGTGTCCCTTGTACACAATGCTCACAATAGTGCCCTTTGCACATAATGCCCACAGTAGTCGTGCCCCTTACACACACAGTAATGCCCACACTAGTAGTGAACCATATGCATAAAGTTTTGCCTACAGTAGTAATGACGCTTACACACATAATGCCCACAGTAGTAGTGCTCCTTACACATACAGTAATGCCCACAATAGTAGTGCCACTTACATGTATCATGGCCACAGTAATAGTGTCGCTTACACACATAATTCACACACAGTAGTAGTGCTGCTTACACATACAGTAATGCCTACAATTGTAGTGCTGCTTACACACATAATGCCCACAGTAGTAGTGCCACTTACAGATGGGTCCACAGTTATCTTGACTAGTTTTCTGCGCCTAGTCACAACATGACTTATTAGCATAAACCCTTCATCTATTGTTCTCAACTGCAATACAATACAGAGAACAATACAGCAGGGGATTAAGTCATTACAGCAGGGGATTAAGTCCGATTGGCCAGTCTCAGTTAATCCTATTAAAGGTCAAGATAAATGTGGACCCATCTGTACATGCATCATGGCCACAGTAGTAGTGCTGCTTACACACATAATGTCCACAGTAGTAGTGCTGCTTACACATACAGTAATGCCCACAATTGTAGTGCTGCTTACACACATAATGCCCACAGTAGTAGTGCTCCTTACACATACAGTAATGGGCCTGATCGCAGCAGCAAAATTGTTCTCTAATGGGCAAAACCAAGTGCACGGCATGTGAGGCAGATGGGATGTAGTTACAGCCGGTCACAATACCTCCCCCTACATCCTGCCCCCTCAAAATCCTGAAGGTCGGTATGCATCCTTTTGACCCAGTCGACCTTTTGACCCTGTCGACCTAATGCATGTCTACCATTAGTGGTGGACCTATTGACTTTGACTGTAGACCTTTTTAGTGTAGCTCTATAGTCCGGATACCGCCACTTACACATACAGTAATGCCCACAGTAGTAATGCCCTTGTACATACATACATACATACATACATACATGCATATAGGCAGTGTCATATAGACACATACATAAATACATACATACATACATACATATAGGGAGTGAAAGAAAGAAGGAAGGAAGGAGAGGAAAAATTCAGACAGACAGACTGAGACACCTGTCATGTCACATGTGCAGCTTCCTTCTCTTGGCCATGCTGCCAGCCAGAAGTCAGGATATAAGATGACGAACATGGTGTTGTAGCCCCACCCCCACAATTCTAGGCTCAGCACACGCCCTTCTAACCCCACTGTCTCATCACCATAGAGCAGTAGCAGCAGTAAGGAGGGACTAAGGAGGATGTGTAGCACTGTCTGCCTCTGAGGGGAGAGGAGATCCGGCCTGCGGGATCATCACTGAAGTGCTCCTGCCTTGCCTTAGCTTGCTGCTGTCTGTCATACAGGGGGTAATTCAGAGTTGATTGCAGCAGCAAATTTGTTAGCAGTTGGGCAAAACCATGTGCACTGCAGGGGGGGGGGGGCAGATGTAACATATGCAGAGAGAGTTAGAATTGGGTGGGGTGTGTTCAAACAGAAATTTAAACTGCAGTGTAGAAATAAAGCAGCCAGTATTTACTCTGCATAGTAACCCACCCAAATCTATCTCTCTGCAAATATTATATATGCCACACCTGCAGTGCACATGGTTTTGCCCAACTGCTAAGAAATTTGCTGCTACAATCAGGTCTGAATTACCCCCATCGCCTGCAGACCCACTATGTCAGTCCCTCCATTGGCTGCCTGTGTTCTACCGTATTCAAAATACTGATACTTACACACAAGGCTATTAACCATACTACACCAACAAACATCTCTTCGCTTATCTCAAAATATCTCCCAACCCATCCCTTTCGCTCTTCACAAGATCTCCGTCTCTCACCCACACTCATTACTTGCTCCCATGCACGATTACGGCACTTTCTTCGGGCTGCACCCACTCTGTGGAATGCACTGCAGGGGGGGGGGGGGGGGGGGCAGATATAACATGTGCAGAGAGAGTTAGATTTGGGTGGGGTTTGTTCTAACTGAAATCTAAATTGCAGTGTAAAAATAAAGCAGGCAGTATCTACTTTGCACAGAATCAATATAACCCACCCAAATATAACTCTCTCTGCACATGTTATATCTGCCCCCCCCTGCAGTGCACATGGTTTTGCCCATCTGCTAACAAATTTGCTGCTACAATCAACTCTGAGTTACTCCCGATGAATGTCTAGCGAAGAATATTACCCTCACAGCTGCATTCAGAATGGATTGTAATGGTAAGAGTCTCTTAGTAAGACCAGTAAGAAGACTTTGGATATGTTTCTTAGATGTATGTAACATGATTTTGAGACAAATTGAATGTGGGGAGCAAAGGACAGTTCTGAGTCAAGTATGACACCTAGGCAGCGGGCTTGTGGTGTAGGGTTGATTGTAGAGTTCTTAACAGTGATAGAAATATCAGGTTGGTAACTGCTATTGGCCGGTGGAAATATAATTAACTCTGTTTTGGAAATATTAAGTTTGAAGTGGCGAGATCACATCCAAGATGAAACGGCAGAGAGGCATTCAGTGACCCTGACCAACACAGATAGAGACAAATCAGGGGAGGATAGGTAGATTTGAGTATCATCTGCATACAGATGATACTGAAATCCAAAAGAGCTGATTAGTTTCTCAAGAGATGAGGTATAGATTGAGAAAAGCAGAGGACCTAAGACTGAGCCCTGCGGTACTCCAACTGAAAGAGGTAGCGAAGAAGAGGTGGATTCAGAGAAACGGACACTGAAAGAGCGATTAGATAGGTAGGATAGGAACAAAGAGAGGGTCGTGTCCTGAAGACCTAGGGATTGCAGTGTTTATATGAGAAGAGAGTGGTCAACACTGTCAAAAGCAGCAGCGAGATCTAGAAGAATAAGTAGTGAGTAATGGACTTTAGACTTCGCAGTGACCAGATCATTCACTACTTTAGTCAGTGCTGTCTCTGTGGAGTGTTGGGAGCGAAAGCCTGATTGATGTGGGTCCAATAAGTATGAGTTAAGAAAGTGTGTGAGGTGAGTGTAGGCAAGTTTCTCAAGTAGCTTAGAGAGACATGGGAGCTGAGAGATGGGACAATAGTTTGACAGAGAGTTAGGGTCAGAATTTTGTTTTTTTCAGAATGGGAGTAATCACTGCATGCTTGAACAGTGAAGGAAAGATACCAGTAGACAGAGAGATTACAGCTGTAAGTTAAGGTTGGGATGAGCACAGGAGACAGAGCTTTACTTATCTGTGAGGGTATAGGATCAAGAGGAGAGGTAGTAGAGTAGCAGGATGAGAAGAGTGTTGATACTTCATCTTCATTTGTGGGATCAAATTAAGAGAAAGTGCCAGAGGGTTCAGGTAGGGAATTGAGTAGGTCACTGGTTGAGGAAGAGTATACCATTTCATCTTGGATCTTATCAATCTTGTCCTTGAAGTAGGAAGCAAGATCTTGCACCTTGATAGTGGCTGGCATGTTGGGTGTAGGAGGGTTGAGAAGTGATTTAAATGTATTAAAAAGTTGTTTGGGGTTAGAGGCTTCAGCAGAGATGAGAGTTTGGAAATATGTTTGGCAGTGTCCAGGGCATTACGATAAGAGTGACAGACAGTCTTATATGTGAGGAAGTCACTTGGAATGTGAGATTTACGCCACTGGCGTTCAGCTTTACGTGACAGTGTTTGTAGGTGTCTTGTTACTTTAGAGTACCATGGTTGACATCTAGGCCTACGTAGAGTGTGATGGGTAGCTGGAGTCACTTGGTCAAGGGCTATCTCTAGAGTCTAGTTCAGGTGTGATACAGCTATCTCAGGAGAAGTGAATGCAGAAATAGGTGAAAGCAGTTGTTGCAGTGAGATGGAAAGTTCTTGAAGATTAATTGCATTCATATTTCTATGGGTTTGAGGAGGATTGGAGGATGTCAGCGACACAGAGTTTGAAGTATTAGAGGAGAGCATGCAGGTGATAAAGTTGTGATCTGAGAGAGGGAAAGGCATGTTAGTTAATTCAGAAACTGAGCATAATCTGGTGAATACTAGATCAAGGCTGTGGCCCTCCTGATGAGTAGAGGAGTCAGTCCATTGTGAGGGGCCGAGAGAGGAGGATAGAGAGAGTAGATTGGAGGCATAAGCAGCAGATTTTGGACTATCAATAGCAATATTAAAATCTTTCATGATGATGGTGGAGATGTCAGAGGATAATAAGTGAGGGAGCCAGGCAGAAAAATCATCTAGAAATTGTTTGGTTTGCCCAGGTGGGTGACAGATAGCTGCAACACGCAGAGAAAAAGGAGTGTAAATTCTGATAGTACAGTGGGGCAAAAAAGTATTTGGACAGCCACCGATTGTGCAAGTTGACCCACTTAAAAAGATGAGAGAGGTCTGTAATTTCCATCATATGTACACTTCAACTGTGAGAGACAGAATCTGAAAGAAAAAAAAAACAGGAAATCACACTGTATGATTTTTAACCAATTTATTTGTATATTCTTGCGGAAAATAAATATTTGGACAATCAAAAAGTTTAACTCAGTACTTTGTAATATAACCTCAGTTGGCAATTACAGAGGTCAAACGTTTCCT
This sequence comes from Pseudophryne corroboree, assembly GCF_028390025.1. NCBI lineage: Eukaryota > Metazoa > Chordata > Amphibia > Anura > Myobatrachidae > Pseudophryne > Pseudophryne corroboree. Next base: position 84,816,209 of record NC_086445.1, read on the forward strand.
GTAGTTTTTGACGAGGTTTGCACACACTGTAGCAGGTATTTTGGCCCACTCTTCCATGCAGATCTTCTCTAGATCTGTCATGTTTTGTGGCTGTCGCCGGGCAACACGGACTTTCAACTCCTTCCACAGATTTTCTATTGGGTTGAGGTCTGGAGACTGGCGAGGCCACTCCATGACCTTGAAATGCTTCTTACGAAGCCACTCCTTAGTTGCCCGGGCAGTATGTTTAGGGTCATTGTCATTCTGGAAGACCCAGCCGCTTTCCATCTTCAATGCTCTTACTGAGGGAAGGAGGTTTTTGCCCAAAATCTCACGATACATGGCCCCATTCATCCTCTCCTTAATACGAATCAGTCATCCTGTACCCGTTGCAGAAAAGCAGCCCCAAAACATGATGTTTCCACCCCAATGCTTCACAGTGGGTATGGTGTTCTTGGAATGCCATTCATCATTCTTCTCCCTCCAAACACGGCGAGTGGAGTTTATACCAAAAAGTTAGATTTTGCTCTCATCTGAACACATTACATTCTCCCAAATCCTCCACTGGATCATCAAGATGGTCACTGGTAAACTTTAGACAGGCCTGGACATGTGCTGGCTTAAGCAGGGGGACCTTTCGGTCGCTGCAGGATTTCAATCCATGACGACGTAGTGTTTTACTAATGGTAACCTTTGTGACTGTGGTTGCAGTTCTGAGGTCATTGACCAGGTCCCCCCATGGAGTTCTGGGCTGATTCCTCATCGTTCTTAAGATCATTGATACCCCACGAGGTGAGATCTTGCATGGAGCCCCAGGTCGAGGGAGATTGTCAGTGATCTTGTATTTCTTCCATTTTTTTAATAATTGTGCCAACAGTTGATCTCTTCTCACCAAGCTGCTTGCCTATTGTCGAGTAGCTAATCCCAGCCTTGTACAGCTCTACAATTTTGTCCCTGGTGTCCTTAGACAGCTCTCTGGTCTTGGCCATGGTGAAGAGGTAGCAGTCTGATTGTTTGAGGGTGTGGACACGTGTCTTTTATACAGATAACCAGTTCAAACAGGTGTCATTAATACACACCTGTCTTTCCCCACACACTGCAGCGGGCGGTGCACGCCCAGGGGAATCTGGTTTATAACAGCGGGATCCCGGCCAGCACGGCTAAACCCTCCAACTCTACAACCCATTTGGGCTCTCTGGACTTACCCGAGGACGCTCGGGTCTTTTTAGCCCTATTGGAGAGGTAATTCAACAATTTATTTCCATCTATGTACCGGCTTCTGGAACCTTGAGGCGATTTACAATACAGCCCAAGAATATAGAGCCTATAATTGCTCTCAGCATTGCTATCTATATTCAGCAACTGTGTTTCATTTAACAACTAAACAGCTTTATACAGCAGCCTTGGCAACAGTGTTGCAATAGTTGTTTCATTTGAACTGCTGCTAGCCATCTAATTGGTATCCAGTAGGCATTTCTGTTCTTATTATCCATTGAAACATTATATGCAATTTATGTGAGCTCTAAATTCAACATACGTGGCTATTCAGTGAGGATAGGGTTTTATGCATTATATTTTACATATGAGCTTGTGCTAAACAAAGTGTATTTTATATTGGTTTATAATAAATATTTATTTTATATTTTTATCTGACTCTTTGGTTGTGAAAAAACTAGGACTTCACAGTGTCAGAATGAAATGAGCGCCTCTATTTAACATTTTTCTTTCCGATCCTTCTAGCTCAGGAGTAGCACACAACTCCTTATAGAGGCGTACGTACATTTGACACTGTTAATTCCAGGTTGAGGATATCAGTCCTGCATAATTTATAACTGATAGACATAGCGCAGCAATTTTTTCTTCTTTTTTCTGTCATTAATACAGGTAATGAGTGGAGGATAGAAGAGCTTCTTAAAGAAGAAGTAACAGGTCTGTGAGAGCCAGAAATCTTGCTGCTTGGTAGGTGTCCAAATATTTATTTTCCACAAGAATATACAAGTAAATTGTTTAAAAATCATACAATGTGATTTCCTGTTTTTTTTTTCAGATTCTGTCTCTCACAGTTAAAGTGCACCTATGATGGGAATTACAGAGCTCTCTCATCTTTTTAAGTGGGTCAACTTGCACAATCGGTGGCTGTCCAAATACTTTTTTGCCCCACTGTATGTATTTCAAATGATGTAATGTGAGTAATGGAACCTCTTGTGGAACTGTGTATGCAAAAGATTGGGATAGTAATAATCCAACCCCACCTCCTTTACTGTTACCAGGCCTGGGTGTGTGTGTGAAGTGGAGACCACCGTGTGATAGTGCTGCAGGGGAGGCCGTGTCTGGTCATGTGAGCCATGTTTCTGTAATAGCCAGCAGGTTGAAGTTGTTAGATATGAAGAGGTCATGAACAGAAGTTAGTTTGTTACAAACAGAGCATGCATTCTATAAATCACATTTTAGAAATTTGAAGGGTGCAGGGAGACGTGATGTTTATAAGGTTAGCTGTATTTCTATATTGCAGTGAATCAGGTGAATGTGAGTGGGGCAGGTGTTTGGTTCCTGGATTAGGTGAAATGTCACCAGCTAATAGCAGTAAGAGAGAGAAGTAAATATAGTTGTATGAGGTTTGTGAATGTTTTTTATGGTGTCCAGATGTGGATGTTATTGTTAAAGTACAAAGATGAGTAAATAGGTCATGAAGGAGATAAATGCATTGAGCTGTCAAAGTCGAAAAATATCATAATGCATATGCCTTGTACTAACACCAGGCGCATGCCCGCTGTGCGCGCGCCCATTCTGCCGTGCGTGCACATACTCGCAATTTGCGTATGATCGCTCCCGCGTTCCTGCGGGTGGTGTGCGCATTTACGGTAGTGTTTGTGAGCGCATAGAGGGTTATCAAAACATTTCATATTTAACCCAAAGAGTGCACATTGTACACATAGCCCCCTGCACCACATCAGAAAGAAATAGCTGTTTAAAATAGTTACTGAACAAAGGGATTCACCTTTACAGGATAGGAGAGGACAGAACAAGGTTACAAGGTGGTGTTTGGTATTCAGCTGTAGGGTATTTTAAGGGAAACATTCTGGTGTTGGTTAGAGGAAGATCGCATATTGCAGCGTATAGTTATGTACAGAAGCAGAATATAGATATAAAACTGTATTTACTATGTATTATGTATGCGGCGGGAATCCAGAGGATACCACCCCCAAGAGCAGTTGAGAATGACATCGCCCACCTTTTCAAATCAACCTATGACCTCTCCTGTAATGTAAATGAACATCTCTGTGTCCAATAGACAAAGGGATTACAGTGACCATTGTATTGTTTTGGATGAAGTGAATAAATAGAGCTTGCAGCAGGCTTGGTCACACAAGACTCTGAACGCTTTCTACCTGATAGCGGAGGACTGGTCTAGGACGCGCTTGCGAATGAATTCTCACGTATGTACATTCTCTGTAGCCATTATTCTGTTTAGATATCATGTTAGCTTGTAGTGTATAAATTGTATTGTTATTTCCTTTTGTCTAATTAATCCGCAGTGGCCTTAGAACCCTGTGGTTTTACTCCATATCGGTGTTGTGTCCTCATTTCTCTGCTAGGGGTTATAGGGTTATTATATTCACAAACTGCTTAAGGTTTTAACGTGTATTTGGTAAAGGGTACGCACTGTGAGTACTTTGTACCGACAGCGCTGCACAAGGTTTAAAGTGTATCATCATTACAGTGCCGTGCTGCAGAAGGTTTAAAGCATAAACGTATCATTACATTGTATCACTAACAAGGTTTAAAATCTATCATCCTATTGTGTGCGCACGGTGTGTACTTTGTACTCCCGGCGCGGCGTCCTGTACGCTAAGTCCGTAAGCTATAGGACTCTGTACGCAAATAGCGTACACAGTATGTAGCATGTGTATTCAATCTAGCGGCCGCAGCGGCCCCACGATAAAGGTGTATTTAAAGTTATAGCTTTATGTTTAAAGATAATAATTGACATTATCAATTGGGGGCTCGTCCGGGATATCACGTTCTTAATGATGCACTGTACATTACAAACGCGGCTGTAATTGATCGGCTAATGATAGACGCATCGCAAAATGCTGACGAAAAAAAACATCCACGTTAATGTATTGTTGTGGTATCAGTAAGACGCTGATAGGAAATTTTAAGGGACAAGGTGTTTCTCATAATATTTAAGATGCTAAAAGGTATTTTTATTGTTGCAAAACAAGGTTCAAAGGTCATATTGTGTTTGATTCAGATTGGATTGTTTATTTGTTTAAGTAGGTTTAAAAGTATATTTAAAAGTTTGCATAGCTTTGGTATAGTTTTATTTTTAACTCAACCCTAAAATAACTTCAGGGGCTGGCATGGTGTGTGATTTCTTTGTGACAAAGGAAGCCGCATGGTCTGTCCTCCATTTTGGACTAACCACATGGCCTGTCCACCATTTTGTGTAAACCTCATGGATGTGGAAGGGGGAGGAGCAGCGGCCATTTTGGGAAGGTCATTTTTTCTAAATGGCTGATTTTCACTGCCCGGAATAATCAGCCATCCTTGGTCAAAAAGAAATCACCATTTATGAGTTACCAATGCATTTATTTAACCCATGCCATAGTCAATTACAAATAGTTTCAGATGGGGCTTAATAAAAGTTAATAGTAAGATGAATACGTGATGTAAGAACCACATACAGATATAAACAAAGTTTTTTTTCTTTACCTCTAGGATTCAGTTAACTCTGCTTGTTGTAAGATAGCCATTGAAATGCAAATTAACCTGTGTAATTGCTTTTTCCTAGCAGTGAAAAACCACCTTTACAGACAGCCAAAAGCACAGCATTCATATGCAAATTAGAAGCTCTTAATGAGTAAATGAGTCTCAGGAGACCAGTGAATTGTACATAGATATAATATTATAATTATGTGTGTGTTTATATCAATGTATGTTCTGCAAGATAGCTATCCAATATGAATCATACCATTGGAATTATTGATTACTAGATTCATTTAGACCTGTATTTTGTACTCTTTATACCTGCTCGCATTATTGCCATAAGCATTGATTACTAGATTCATTTTGACCTGTACTGAGAAAATTTGTTGCTATTTAGTTAAAATATAGAGTTAATATTTAAGGAAGTAAGTGTAAGACGCACACACAGCCTGGCCTAGTTTTAAAGGTTTATACAGAAGAAACTGTGTGGTGTTAAGTGAGCGATTATAGGTAATATCGCTTACAATTATAGAAGTGTGGGATTTGTAGTACTGCGGACGTACGGCCTTTGTACACGTGTCTCGGACAAAACACGGGACTGTGTACGCTACGTAAAGCCATACGCACGTGACGTGTTTACGCAACGTGCGTACAAAGTACGACCGCTAAGTACAAATTACACGATGGCATTGTTTTAGTTTAAGCGCGAGACGGTATCCACGCGATAATAGCACAAATTTGTTCAGTTTCCAATATTTAGTTTAAAAAAACTTTTTTTCTGTATTACCTCTGGGGAAAGCTATCAGTTAACAGGAAAGGATTTTTCTGATCAGAAAACTATAGAATGATAGGGTGGGCTGAAAAAGGGTTGAGTTTATTGAACCCCTCTTGGTGAACTTGGTGATCTTGGTGAAGCTTGGTGAAACTTGGTGAAGCACGGTCTAGGTGAATACGTGGTGAGCACGGTCTAGGTGAATACGTGCAACGGAGTGTGATAAAGTTTTCGTGGTATTACACGCCGGCTGTTTTGGAGCACAGTGTGAAGACTCCAGTGATCCTACCACTTATAGATAGCAAGTGTCTATGAGCAGTACGATTGGACCGCACGGTTGTATGGGCAATACGTGATGCAACGTGATACGAAGTTTTGCATATTTGTGCGTAAATCTCGTCATCATACGCGTTATGGGAAGCACATGCAAGCGTGATTTGTGTAAAGTAAAGGTTTAAGGGAATTTTCGCCGATCTCTCAGGAAAATCTTGAGAGGTAGGGCCTGCAACGGCTACACGTGTCTGCTAAAAAGGGCGTATCCGTGATACTCGGAGCAGAAGAAGTTTAGTGGAAGAACTTTAAGGATTTCCACCGTAGACTACTGTGTTTGGAGCATTTTAGGCAGTTTTCCCGTGTTAAAAAGGTCCACAATGGAAGCCAAGTGCACAACACAGGGACGTTCAGCAGTCAGGGTTCAGACTGCAGATTTCAGACCCAGGGGGTCAGCTCGGTTAGTAATGTGGGGGAAGTATGGTCCCCACACTGAGACCTTTTGTGATGAATGGACACGAATGACTGTGGGGGATAAAGCACCATTTCCTGGGATAGGTAGTTTTGACTCAGAGGTATTGCGTAATCTAAGGCTTAGGATCTGTCTGATAAAATCCCTAAAACAGAGGATCAGACACACAAACTGTTTACATTTATGGCAACGAGAGAGTGATATGCAGAGGGAACTAGCTTACACAGCTGGTTCTAACCCTAGCAGGAAACTGATAGCAACTGCACCACCACCATACATTACAGGAGAGGAAATGGCTACAGAGAATGGCATACTGATATATGATAAGAGTAAAGTTGATAAATGTATTAATGACGATAAGAGTAAAGTTGATAAATGTATTAATGATGATAAGAGTAAAACTGATAAATGTATTAATCCTACCCCTGCAAGTTGCATCCCATTTTAAACTTCCCTCAGGACTACAAGCAAGAAGATAAACCCAGCACGATATTGGCACTCTCTCTAGCAGCCACCATACAAGACACCCAAGTGGGCACGTCCCAACCAGTAAGAGCAGTAGCAAAGGCCCCTAGCAGAGGGACAGGTGAGGTCGTGTCCACAGGTAAGTACGGTACTGTACATTATGCAGAGACAATAGCACCTCACATTGTAGAGGCAACTAAAATGTACATCATAGGGAGGTAGCTGTGTCCGTATTAATGAACGGGTTAAAAGAAACATTGAGAACAAGGGTACAAACCACTCAACCTAATTGGAGAGGTATCTCGGTGGCTGCATTAAGAGAGTCCGCTATCGAGCACGATCTGAACATCATTAAACACAGGGAGTCACAGGGGGATAAGCTGATGACAGTAAGTATAAAAGCCCTGACAACGAAGCCACATCAACCGAAACCCCAGACCCCTGATGGTAAGTCGTATGTAGTTAAATGATATAACTGCCAGAAGGAAGGACATTACGCACGGAACTGTAATTATAAAAGCACACATAAGATATACTGACCGCCTAGACAAGAAAATGAGCAAAGTTATGATACACGTAATTGGGATCAGGGATCACATAGGAAAAATTTTGGGCCGCACCTGTAGTCTGCAGCCAGTGAAGTTGATTGCTAGCCTTGGAAGTGAACCTGAGGTCACAGTTGATGTAGTTGGTAGATCATTTCTTCTAGATACAGGGGCGGCCAAGTAAACTCTGTGATTTATCTTTAAAAGTTTCCTCTTCATCTCTGACGTTCACCAACAGAACTACAGCTCAAACGTCACATGTCTACTCAGTCTTTTCAGAGGTCTGCCCAACCCCAGTATATCTCACCAGCATCATTGTGCCTGGCCATGCACAGAGGGTGGAGAGTGGAAATACTGGTGGAGGGAGACTGTGCAGAGATACCGATAGACATGTTGGTGTGACAGCCTGATGGTGAACGGAAATCAGACAATTTTTCTTTTTTAGTCTCTCTCTCTCTCTTTTTCATTTTCCACGGATGGTTTACTTCACACAACAGTTAAGCACATTGTAATGCAGGATTTATGTTCCCTACAGAAAGGTCGCTGACTCGGAAAGAATCGTATCACTGGAGTGTCTGTTCCGGGAAGGCTGAGAGGCAGTACTGTTGAGACGGCACCTGAGCACTGAGAATAATAAGACCAGAGGCGGCTGTCGCACCAGTTTTTCTTTTTCCCTTTTATTATTTTCTCCACCTCCCGTCACCCTCCTTTCCTCCCCCTTCTCATTCTTTTCCTCTTCCTTTAACAAGATGGACTTACCCCAAGAGACTGCGTTCCGGGTTTTCCTGTTGACCCTGTTGTTGACCAGAGCAGTCTGTTTCGGTGAGAGTACCAGAGAGGTCGAGAAAGGATCTGGAATGGGTTCTGATGGCAAGGACGGATTTGTAGAATTCCAAGAGCAACACATTCACCGAGCAAAGAGCCGACAGAATGCCTGTAGACCCTGAACTTATACGCCAAATAGCCGACGGTGGAAGATATTTTCGCAAAAATACATCCATTCGGAAGAAGACTTTGATGGACATTCTACAGACATTGATGGACATTCTAAAGACTTTGATAGACACTCTAAAGACTTTTAAAGACTTTTTATGGACACTTGAAAGACTTTGATTACCACCCACAGCAAGGATACACCCATCCGGACAAGACTTCAACCAACACCCAAGGATGATTGCACAATTGTTGTATGAATGTATTTGTGATGTTTCTTATCTTCATCTCTACAACCTTCAGGTAGTGACACACATAGTCGACAGGTGATATATATATCCACATATTAGCATTCACAAGTTTTTCCCCTCCATGTATCATCACTAAATGTGCACCCCATTTGTTGGAACAAGAAGCCGAAAATAGCTCGGTAGTGTTTGTTGGCCCACTTACAGACCCTTAATACGGGATAAGAAGGATTTAATGTATACTTCGCAATACCTCGAAGCTTATCTAGAACATGTACGGCACGATGATACATGCCCCTCAGACATGAAGTTCATACATACATGCTTTTACTATCCCACTAGGTCATACATTTCCCTCCTACTCCTCTCCTCCTACCACCCAATCATTTATAGGTATTGTATTGTATATTTTTCTGTTTAATGTTTAGATAGTCTCAGTTATTGTTGACTGCCAAAGGGTGGATTGTCAAAGTAAAAAATATCATAATGCATATGCCTTGTACTAACACCAGGCGCATGCCCGCTGTGCGCGCGCCCATTCTGCCGTGCGTGCACATACTCGCAATTTGCGTATGATCGCTCCCACGTTCCTGCGGGTGGTGTGCGCATTTACGGTAGTGTTTGTGAGCGCATAGAGGGTTATCAAAACATTTCATATTTAACCCAAATAGTGCACATTGTACACAGAGCCCCCTGCACCACATCAGAAAGAAATAGCTGTTTAAAATAGTTACTGAACAAAGGGATTCACCTTTACAGGATAGGAGAGGACAGAACAAGGTTACAAGATGGTGTTTGGTATTCAGCTGTAGGGTATTTTAAGGGAAACATTTCGGTGTTGGTTAGAGGAAGATCGCATGTTGCAGCGTATAGTTATGTGCAGAAGTAGAATATAGATATAAAACTGTATTTACTATGTATTATGTATGCGGCGGGAATCCAGAGGATACCACCCCCAAGAGCAGTTGAGAATGACATCGCCCACCTTTTCAAATCAACCTATGACCTCTCCTGTAATGTAAATGAACATCTCTGTGTCCAATAGACAAAGGGATTACAGTGACCATTGTATTGTTTTGGATGAAGTGAATAAATAGAGCTTGCAGCAGGCTTGGTCACACAAGACTCTGAACGCTTTCTACCTGATAGCGGAGGACTGGTCCAGGACGCGCTTGCGAACGAATTCTCACGTATGTACATTCTCTGTAGCCATTATTCTGTTTAGATATCATGTTAGCTTGTAGTGTATAAATTGTATTGTTATTTCCTTTTGTCTAATTAATCCGCAGTGGCCTTAGAACCCTGTGGTTTTAACCCATATCGGTGTTGTGTCCTCATTTCTCTGCTAGGGGTTATAGGGCTATTATATTCACAAACTGCTTAAGGTTTTAACGTGTATTTGGTAAAGGGTACGCACTGTGAGTACTTTGTACCGACAGCGCTGCACAAGGTTTAAAGTGTATCATCATTACAGTGCCGTGCTGCAGAAGGTTTAAAGCATAAACGTATCATTACATTGTATCACTAACAAGGTTTAAAATCTATCCTATTGTGTGCGCGCGGTGTGTACTTTGTACTCCCGGCGCGGCGTCCTGTACGCTAAGTCCGTAAGCTATAGGACTCTGTACGCAAATAGCGTACACAGTACGTAGCGTGTGTATTCAATCTAGCGGCCGCAGCGGCCCCACAATAAAGGTGTATTTAAAGTTATAGCTTTATGTTTAAAGATAATAATTGACATTATCAGAGCTTAAGCATTATCAGCCATTTTGTTAAGTAGCAGCCCTGATGTAGTGAAGAAGTATGCTTTGTTGAGAAATCATAATAATGCTGACATTTCATAGTTAGTACGTTCTGTGGAAAGCAATGTCGTAGCTATAAGTCTTGAAAACATGTTATTAGGCAGTTTGTCTTGTGTTTAGACTACTCTTGAACGACACAATGGAGGGTGGTTTCTGGGAATGCATTTTGTTATACTTTGTGAAGTATATCAGTTTTTCATGAAAGTAACTTTCTGCTATATAATGTCATGCTGAATAAAGTAGCTTCAGTCTCATTTTGTGGACATAACTGCATGTGTTGTCTGCTTCCTGGGATTCCCAATCGATTGGTAAACAAACAGTATCGTATACAGACAATTGAAGGGACTTGCTAGAGGAGGCTTATCTCCAACAGTCATGAGTATTAATAAGAGGTGTGTGGATAATTGAGGCGGCAATGTGTACAGAGGGGTGGGTTGCAAGGAGAGTAGACAATGTATTTGCTTTGAAGAGAATACCATGGAGTGTAATGAAGTACAACAATCTGAGGTGCATGGTGTGTTTGTGAAAGAAGGTATTTAAGCATGAATGTATGTGACAGTTTTAAAGCTGAACATTCAAATACTTGATTACTGGTGGTGTTTAGCTGTTCATTTACAAACACATTATGAATGTGAATGCACTTTGACTAGCACAGCTGACCCTAGATTGCATGTAATGAATACTATGTCTAATTAATACAGGCTACCAATGAGAAAAATGTGATGTTGATAAAAGGCGATAGATTACACTGTATTCGACTAGGCAAACAACAGCCATATACAGTAGACCTTCATTAAGTATGGATTAATAAGTAACATTTGCAGTACAAGTATTATAATTGCATACAAATCATGATCTACAGTAGCAAAAGTTGCTAAGCATAGATTGTTTGCATAGTGATCACAAAGTGAGGGTTGCAGAGTAATATATACATACATTAGAAGTTACAAAGTAGTTAATTTGTAGTTGTTTTAGGTGCTTAATGTTTCCTACCAGTAGATGTGCAGCGGGCATTTTTTGTGTTTTGTGTTTTGGTTTTGGATTCGGGCTCGCGGTCGTGTTTTGGATTCGACGCGTTTTGGCAAAACCACCCTTTCGGGTTTTGGATTCGGATGCGTTTTGGATTCAGGTGTTTTTTTTTTAAAAAACGCCTCAACAACAGCTAAAATAATAGAATTTGGGGGTAATTTTGACCCTATAGTATTATTAACCTCAATAACAATAATTTCCACTCATTTCCAGTCTATTCTGAACACCTCACAATATTATTTTTAGTCCTAAAATTTGCACCGAGGTCGCTGGATGACTAAGCTAAGCGACCCAAGTGGGTGGCACAAACACCTGGCCCATCTAGGAGTGGCACTGCAGTGTCAGACAGGATGGCACTTAAAAAAATAGTCCCCAAATAGCACATGATGCAAAGAAAAAAAGAGGTGCACCAAGGTCGCTGGATGGCTAAGCTAAGCGACACAAATACCTGGCCCATCTAGAATTAGACTCCAGTATCATGTGAATTATAAGGTCCAAATCACTGGAAGAAAATGACAAAATCACTAGAATTAAAAGCCAGTATCACAGGAATTATTTGTTCTAATCATTGGAATTATTGGTCCAAATCACTGGAAGAAAATGTAAAAATCACTAGAATTAAAAGTAGTGATGAGCGAGGTTCGGTTTTAGTCGGTTTTACTCGGTTCTCAAAACGGCATCTTATTGGCTATCCAAAACACGTGACATCCGTGAGCCAATAAGATGCCGTTTTGAGAACCGAGTAAAACCGAGTAAAACCGAATCCGCTCATCACTAATTAAAAGCCAGTATCACAGGAATTATTTGTTCTAATCAAGGGTATTATTGGTCCAAATCACTGGAAGAAAATGACAAAATCACTAGAATTAAAAGCCAGTATCACAGGAATTATTTGTTCTAATCAATGGTCTTATTGGTCCAAATCACTGGAAAAAAATGACAAAATCATTAGAATTAAAAGCCAGTATCACGGGAATTAATTCAAATGGCAGACACTGAGCAGCACGATGCAGCACAAGACACTGAGCACTGACCAGTGATACTGAGCACTGATGATACTACTGAGCACTGATACTGAGCACTGATGATACTACTGAGAACTGACACTGAGCAGCACAATGCAGCACAAGACACTGTACTAGTATTAGTAATGTAGTATTACTGAGCACCACAAGACAATGAGCAGTGATACTGAGCACTGATGATACTACTGAGAACTGACACTGAGCAGCACGATTAGCACAAGACACTGTACTAGTATTAGTAATGTAGTATTACTGAGCACCACAAGACAATGAGCAGTGATACTGAGCACTGATGATACTACTGAGAACTGACACTGAGCAGCACGATGCAGCACAAGAGAGACACTGTACTAGTATTAGTGAGCAGCACAAAAGCACTCTGGAATTGTCACCCCCCAGATACCACTGTTACTGAAATGATGATGACCGATGCACAGTCACAGGACACTAATACCACAGCACCCTACAGCAGCAAGATGCAGCACAAGAGAGACACTGTACTAGTATTACTGAGCAGCATTAAGCACTGATACTGAGCACTGATACTGAGATTTGACACTGAGAGAACGTAGCCACGTCCTCTCTGTACCATCTACAATGCCCGAGTGAAAATGGCGGCGACGCGCGGCTCTTTATATGGAATCCGAATCTCGTGAGAATCCGACAGCAGGATGATAACGTTTTGCCTCTTTCTGGTTTTCCGAGTCAGGCAGGAAAAACCGAGCTGGGCTCGGACCCGTGTTTGACACGTGGAGTTCGGGGGGTTCGGTTCTCGGCGAACCGAACCCGCTCATCTCTAGTTTTCGTATAGTTTAAGTACAGGATAAGTATAGGCTGAAAAACACTTATATTTCTATACTTTGATTTCTACACCCTGCCTATGTCAGCCAGGATATGTCAGCCTTGTAACCCTTAATATGTAGACCAAATACCAAGTGTATGAATTTTCCCTGATTAAGGCCACAACTCACTACCCATTACCCACTGAGGGGTAGTGAGGAGAGCAATACATTTAAAACAAACAGATGCTGAAGGGGAGATATACCATCACAAAACACTAAGATCAGACTGTTCTTAAAGTTATTTCAAATTACCTAAGAATGCAGTACTATTAACTAAGCCAAATGTATCAGTGTCTGCTGGGAGCAGCAGTTCCGATTACCTAAGAATGCAGTAATATCATACCTCCCAACATGACCCTTTCCAGGAGGGACACTATACTCTGCTTCTGGACTTTTCTCTTAATGTATGATTGCTGGCACCTGTGTTGAGCAGGTTATTGGATAAGAAAGGTGGTTCAGCACAGGTGACGGCAATCATAAATTAACAGTGAAATCCAGGAGCAGAGCATTATGTCCCTCTTGGAGAGGGTCATGTTGGGAGGTATGTAATATTAACTAAGCCTAATGTATCAGTGTCTGCTGAGAGCAATAGTTCAGATTACCTGTAGGTGAGAAGATGACAGGGACGTGCAGTCAGGGGAGGCAGTGCCTCCCCTGTCATTAATGAGTAAAATAATACAAAGAAGATACTTATGACACATAAGTATCTTCTTTATTATTTTACCTATCATTATATATGTTCAAATCACTTTGGGAGGCACCGATCGTGGTGCCTCCCGTAGTGATTAGGAAAAGTATGGGGAGCGGGGGGCGGGCACAGGCGGGCCCTAGCAATGGGCTGGAAAAGCCCATTGAAATAACATGGGAAAGCGGCACCATTAGTGGTGCCGCTTTCCTACAGGGACGTGCTTTCAACCTATGAAAGCACGTCCCTGTGAGTGAGGCCACAGTGATTGGCCAGCGGATCCGTCTCTGGATCCGCTGTCAATCACTGTATGGGGCGGCATCGGTACCTGCGGAGGTGCGGCGGCGGAGGTACGGGAAGCGGCGGGCCGGGCGGCGGAGGTACGGGATGCGGAGGTACGGGATGCGGAGGTACGGGATGCGGAGAGGCGGGCGGCGGTAGCGGCGGCGGTAGCAGAGTTTTGGCAGCGGAAGCGGTACCCATTTCAAAAATGGCGCCTTAGCGTCATTTTTGAAATTCAAGATGGCCGCCGCGAGCCAATCATGGCTCGCCGCGTCATCGCCCCGCCCCCTCCCGCTGACTTATATAAGTCAGCGCGAGGCAGCGGCTGTCAGTCCGACGGCGGAGGAGGAGCGGAGAAGAGCTCCTGAAGACGCCGTGGAAGTCCTGGATGGGCGGCGGCTATGCAAAAGAGCTTAGCAGCCGCCGCCCACCAGGTGAAGATGCTGGAAGTCCTGGGAAGGCGGCGGCCATGCAAAAGAGCTTAAAGGCCGCCGCCTCCCAGGTGAAGACGTCGTGGAAGTCCTGGATGGGCGGCGGCTATGCAAAAGAGCTTAGCAGCCGCCGCCCACCAGGTGAAGACGCCGGAGGAAGACCCCAGAAGCCCTGGGGAGGTGGCGCCCTCCCAGGTGAAGACGCCGGAAGCCCTGGGAAGGCGGCGGCCATGCAAAAGAGCTTAAAGGCCGCCGCCCCCAGGTGAAGACCCAGTTTAATAAAGAATTTTTTAAAGAATGTGTTGTGTTTTTTTTTTTATATTTTCTTTACAGGTGGACTACAGGTGCCAGCGGGCCCTTTATGTCCGGGCATGCTGGCACTTGTGGTTCTCCAAGTGCCAGCATGCTGGGGCAGGCTTGCTGGGACCTGTAGGCCACCTGTAAAGAACAATATTACTATTCTTTGCAGGTGGACTACAGGTGCCAGCGGGCCCTTTATGTTCGGGCATGCTGGCACTTGTGGTTCTCCAAGTGCCAGCATGCTGGGGCAGGCTTGCTGGTATCTGTAGGCCACCTGTAAAGAACAGAACATACAATGAACCCCGCACCCACCGCCACCAGGGGTGCGGGGCATAGCACTGGGCTATCAGCCCAGTGCTGGTTGTTGCTCGGGAGGGGGGACCCCATTTTGATTTTTTGGGGACCCCACTTTCCGAGGAATTCCAGCCCTGGGCTGACTGGTTTGGGGGGTGTTTAATGGCATGGCAGGGGGACCCCACACTGAGTGTCTACCCTGCTATGGCATTATCCCCCCTGGCTGGTTCTGCATGGTGCTGGTTTTAGTGGTGTGGGGGGACTGCACTTTTTTTTTTTTTGGGGGGGGGGGGGGGGCGAGTTTAGCTGCAGTGCCTCCCCAGGCCCTGACCTCACCGCACGTCACTGGAAGATGAACATGAAGATAGAAGTAGGATCACAGTCTTTGCAGGGGTTGAATATGATTGATACAAAGTACAGGATAAGTATAGGCTGAAAAACACTTCTATTTCTACACTTTGATTTCTACACCCTGCCTATGTCAGCCAGGCTCTGTCAGCCTTGTATCCCTTTTTCAAACACATAGAGAATATGAATATCTATATGATCAAGAAATGTCAACGTTCTCACAGACAGCTGTGACTAGTCACAAAGAGATGATGATTCATTTAGAAATTAAAGTCATTTGGATATCCAGTCAACAAACCCATCCATTACGACATTCATGCGATTTAATTAAACATGATGAATTCCCATTTTCTCCCGAACATAAAATGTTTTCTAATCTATCAAAGGAAGAAAATGGTGCCATTAAATATTTGAGTGAAAAAAAAATCACCTGCTGATAAGTATAGGGTTGTAATTATGAATCATATTTATTATATTGATGATGAATATCCCAAAATTCCACTAGTTGAATTTTACCAAAAGTGTATAAAACGTTAAGCAGTGCACGGGGAGGCCCATCATCATCTCTCGTTACTCTGACATATATTGTCACAGTACTCTATGTAGATCTTTTCTACAGCCAATGTACTACATCATCTATTAAAGGTACAAAACGTTTTCTTAAAAATTTGGGACAGCTTGCGTCAAGCTCTACACAATAACAACAACGGAGGGAATGGATGCTGAGAGAGGTGTGGAGTCAGAGGTGCATGCAGTAACAGCCATCTCCCAGTAACCACAAAGCAGTGGTGCAAGTAGAAAAAATGTCTTAAAGGTACTGTGTGTCAAATGGGTCTGGCCACATTCCACATGGGGCATGGCCAATTAAAATGGGGGCGTGATAGACATACAGGGGGAGGGGCAGATACACATATGACCCCAATAGTCCCAGATACACGTTGCCCCACAGTGCCAGATATACATTGCCCCACAGTGCCAGATACACATTGCCTCACTGTGCCAGATACACAAATGCCCCCAGAGTGCCAGATACACATTGCCCCACAGTGCCAGATACACATTGCCCCACAGTGCCAGATACACATTGCCCCACAGTGCCAGATACACATTGCCCCACAGTGCCAGATACACAAATGCCCCCAGAGTGCCAGATATACATTGCCTCACAGTGCCAGATACACATTGCCCCACAGTGCCAGATACACAAATGCCCCCAGAGTGCCAGATATACATTGCCTCACAGTGCCAGATACACATTGCCCCACATTGCCAGATACACAAATGCCTCCAGCGTGCCAGATATACATTGCCTCACAGTGCCAGATACACAAATACCTCCACTGTGTCAGATATACATTGCTCCTCAGTGCCAGATACAGAAATGTCCCCAGTGCCAGATACACATGTCCCCCCAGTGGCAGATATGCTCCCAGTGCCAGATATGCCCACAGTGCCAGATACAGAGACGCCCCCAGTGCCGGATATGCCTCCAGTGCCAGATACAGAAATGTCCCCAGTGCCAGATACACAATGGGGAATTGGTATCAGATATTAAAGTGGGGGCGCCCATAGGAAACAGTGACCACAATAAGGTCACATTCAATATAAGTTTTCATAAACAGTCCTATACTGGCTCAACTAGGACTCTAAACTTTAGCAAAGCAAACTTTGAAATGATGAGGAAAACTTTAACGGATATTGATTGGGAAGGTTTGTTTCTAGGAAAAAATACTACAGAGAAATGGGATGTATTAAAATCACTACTAGCTAAAAATACTCTCAAATTTATTCCTACGAGCAGCAAAAAAAGGATTAAAAATAATAAACTAATGTGGCTTAATAAAAAAATAAAGGAACTTATGGGCAAGAAAAGGCGAGCATTTAAAAAATACAAATCTGATGGGAATGCGGAATCATTTCAGCACTATAAGGACTGTAACAAAATATGCAAAAAAGAAATAAGAGCGGCTAAAGTAGAAACAGAAAACTAGTAGCTAAGGAAAGCAAATCAAATCCGAAAAAAAATTCTTTAAATACATTAATAGCAAGAGATTAAAGAAGGAGAGTATAAACCCTGTAAAAGTCAAGTCGGGAGTCTTAATCAAAAATGATACTGACATAGCGGACATACTTAATGAATTTTTTTCAACAGTATTTATTAGAGAGGACCCAATTCAGGGACTAACACACAATCTCAATAATGATAATATCCCACTGATAGGTACTTATTTAAGTGAGGAGGTAGTCTGTGACCTATTAAAACATTTAAAGATTAACAAGTCACTGGGGCCCGGTGGAATTCACCCAAGGGTTCTTATGGAGCTTCACTCTGAACTGGCAAAACCGCTATTTTTGATATTTAAGGATTTAGTTATATCAAGTATGGTTCCCAAAGACTGGCGTATAGCGGAAGTAGTGCCTATATTCAAAAAGGGAAGTAAAGCTGAACCAGGTAACTATAGACCAGTTAATCTTACATCTATAGTGGGGAAAGTACTGGAAGGTATTCTAAGGGATAGTATTCATAAGTTCCTTGAAGCCAATAAAATCATTAAAAGGAATCAACATGGATTTGTGAAGGACAGATCCTGTCAAACCAACTTACTTGGTTTTTATGAAACAGTAAGTGCAAACCTCGATCAGGGTAAAGAGGTGGATGTAATCTTTTTCGACTCTGCCAAAGCTTTCGACACAGTACCCCACATGCGACTTATCTACAAGCTACAAGAAATAAGGCTAGGAAGCACTATATGCACTTGGGTCAAGAATTGGTTAGATAATAGAGAACAGCGCGTTGTGGTTAATGGATCGCTTTCAAATTGGACTGAAGTGTTAAGTGGTGTGCCACAAGGCTGGTATTAGGACCGCTATTGTTCAACATTTTCATTAACGACCTAACAGAAGGTCTAGAGAGCATGGTGTCAATTTTTGCAGATGATACCAAATTGTGTAAGGCTATAAATATGGAGGAGGATGCCGAGTCTCTTCAGAATGACTTAGTTAAATTAGAATCATGGGCAGCCAAATGGAGAATGTGCTTCAACACAGACAGGTGTAAGGTAATGCACTGTGGGGTAAAATTAGTGGAAAAAGATTTAGGTGTTCTCATAGATAACAAACTAAGCAGCAGTTCCCAAAGTAGGATGGCAGCAAAGAAGGCTAATAAGATACTAGCATGCATAAAACGGGGAATTGATGCAAGGGACGAGGGTGTTATACTCCCGTTATATAAATCACTAGAGAGACCACACCTTGAATACTGTGTACAATTCTGGGCACCGTACTACAAAAAGGATATCCTGGAGCTAGAAAAGGTTCAGAGGAGGGCGACCAAACTAATTAAGGGCATGGAGACGATGGAATACAAGGAAAGGCTTGAAAGACTAGGCATGTCTACATTGGAAAAGAGGAGACTAAGAGGGGATATGATCAACATCTACAAATATATAAGGGGACAATATACAGAGCTTGCGCGGGACCTGTTTTTGGCCAGATCAACACATAGGACTCGTGGACACTCGCTCAGGTTAGAGGAGAGGAGATTCCGCACAATACGTCGTAAAGGCTTTTTCACGGTAAGGACAATACGTGTTTGGAATTCCCTGCCTGAGGAAGGTTTAATGGCGGACTCTGTCAACACTTTTAAGAATGGGTTAGATAAATTCCTAATGGATAAGGATATCCAGGGTTATGGTGCGTAGTCACGCACCATAGTTACTATAAAAAGGGATAAAATGTAACGGCTGACATCAGCATCAGTCAAAATTTTAGACAAATCATCATGCATAGGAGACCACTAATATGTTGAACTCGATGGACAATGGTCTTTTTTCAACCTCAAATACTATGTTACTATGTTACATGGCCCCCCAGTGCCAGAAATGCCCCCCAGTGCCAGATACAGAAATGCCCCCACAGTGCCAGATATGCCCCCAGTGCCAGATACACAAATGCCCCCACTGTGTCAGATATACATTGTCCCCCAGTGCCAGATACAGAAATGTCCCTAGTGCCAGAAACACGTCCCACCAATGGAAGATATGCTCCCAGTGCCAGATATGCTCCCAGTGCCAGATATGCCCCCAGTGCCAGATATGCCCTCAGTGCCAGATACACATGTCCCCCAAGTGCCAGATATGCCCGCAGTGCCAGATACACATGTCCCCCCAGTGCCAGATACACATGTCCCCGCAGTGCCAGATATGCCAGCAGTGCCAGATATGCCCCCAGTGCCAGGTACACATACCCCCCTTCCCCTGCTGCTGCTGTGCTGTAATGTGTGTGAGGGGAGGAGAGCGCAGCGTGCGCCTCTTCTGCCCCTCAGTCTCCGGCGGTGGTGCGGGTCTCTACCTTCAATTCAGCGCCGATCCATGAGCCAGTCAAAGCTTGCAGACCGGCAGCCAATCAGGAGCCTTGGCTGCCGGTCCGTGAGATCTGATTGGCTCACGGGCCGGAGCTGAATTGAAGACACTGAGGGGCAGGAGAGGCGCAGGCTGTGTTCTCCTCCCCTCATGCAGTGGCGGTGAGCAGCAGCAACGGATGAAGCGAGCAGCGGCCTGTCGGCGTGGGTACGGCGTACCCACGGCTAAATTCTTAAGGGTACGCTGTACCCACCCATACCCGCCCACTTGCACCCCTGCCACCAAGCAACGCTCCTGGTTTCCCTCATCATCTCTGATACTATTGGCCCTGCACGCAACAGCATATTTGTGTGCAGGCGCAGGGTAATGCATGCATGTAAGGGTTTTCAGAATATTCATGCAGTTGCAATTAATCGCTCCACCCATGCTAACATTGACACTGTGTACAGTTAGTGTGTACCTCTGAATCAGGCCTATAAGTGTTCTGCCACAGACTTTTTAATGTTTCTTATTGATGTGATCCGCTACTGTATAAGAACATTTTTTTTGGCTTGAGAATTATTTCTATTTCCAACAACAGAGGACAGTGATGCTATCATATGCAAATATATTTTTATGCATCAATGTGCAAGAGCACACCAACAACTAATGAATTAAGTAAAGTGCCCCGCCTTAACATGTTTGCTGGAGTTCTTAGTAGTAAATACAAAACCCTTTGTTGCACATTTCTTTTTCAGCTGTGGGCCTGAGGAGAGATCCTTGCTTCTCTGCTATGGAGAGAGGGAGGAGCAAGGGAGCTGCCAAACAAGAAGTGCAGAGCAAGAGCTGACAATATACTGCAATCAGGTAACATGCTGCCTATGATAATCCTGAATACTACAACATCTACATAATAATGAATGGTGATATGTCCTATCTCCATCATGACATGTGCTCCCCCACCCCTCCCCCCATCTAATGGCTCCCATGGCAGAGACAGGTCCATATTAAGGTTGTCCTGTAACCACCCTATTATTCTAGTTTGTGCGTGTGCGTTTTTCACTTTTTACTAGTGGAATTGAGTATATATGTTTGAAATCTGTATCTTATATATGCATCTCACCACAAGAGATGTAAATGCTGTAAAGAACACAAATTTATTACAACCAATTCTGATCAACCCATAGGTTCACAAGTACACGCATGTGAATAGATAGAAAAGGGCTGTGTGACTGTTTATCTTGCTAATTCTCATCCACAATTACCCTTGTAGCGTCATCACTTGATGTGGTTGTTAAAAATCCCTTTGAACTCTGCGGGCTATTCATTTCAAATTACATTAAACAGAAATGATTATACTTTGCTTGAAGCCTGCACTGGTCAACGCATTCTACAATACGACTCCTGAAAGCACTAACAGCTTCTATTTCATTAGTTGCTGAGTTGCCAAAATCTGCATTTTTCGGGTTTGGTGAGCGTGCGGCATGCCGTCCGAACTCAGACGTATTTTTAAATGGGCAACACTTACAAGGCATGGTTTTGCATTGTAAGTACTGTATTTGCCCCTTTAAAAAAATGTCCAAGTCCGGCCATACATGTTAGAATATTAGCAATATTTTCTCTAATATACCCAAATAGACAACACTGAGAGCAGGGGAACAAAAACCTGACTGTAAATAATAATTACACGCTGTGCTTATATTTTGCTGAGCTGTTTACGCAACATTATTTCCTTATTTATGTCTATTGCAAAGATTTATTGCAATTGACTGCTCATATATGTTTTCATAAAGTCAGGTTGGAAAGATAAGTTTATTGTATACAATCACTAATCCCTGTCTTTAACAAATAAAACTGCTCCCTACTGATTTCATTTTTGAAACTCATATATTTTTACTTCACAGCATCCAAACATAAAATAATTCTAGGATAAAAACCCATTAATAAAACTGCGCCGACATAAATCTCTTTCCTTTTTTTTTTCAAGCTGAACAAATAAAGCATAAACTCTTCCATTGCCCTGATCGTATTAGAAACAGCCTCTTTCATCAATATTACATTGCACAAAAAGGTTTAAAATGTCTCCATTAGGCATAAGATAATATATAAACAATATAAAATCAGCAAATTGTTCAAACAGCAAGAGTGAAATAACTTTAGCCTTAAATTAAGTTCCCTGTGTTCTCTAACGATAAGTAGCTTCTAGGGTGGCCAATCCCGGGATCCGGATTGGCGGGATCCCGGGATTTAGGCCAAAAATCGGCCATGATTCAATACCGAGATTGGAAGCTCTAATCCCGGGGATTGAGGGATCATGCGGCCCTTTGTTTTTTTAAAGCCGGGCAGCGTTGGGCGTCCTCAGGATGCCGCTCCCCCGGCGCAGCGTGATGTGCAGTCACAGGTCATGCTGCGCAGTCAGCCATCCACCTCCGCAGAGTCCACTGGACGTCTCACAACCCCGTCGTATAGTGAGTTATATGTGTGGGGCGAGGCAGGGCGAGAGGGGTGGTCACATAGGGAATAGCCAATCCCGGGAATCCTGGGATTGACCAGTTTTCAATCTCGATACCCGGGATTGAAAAAATGGGCTGGGATTGGCCACCCTAGTAGCGTCTTCCCTCTAAAGAAACTACCTATTTAATAATAATAATAATAATACTAATAATAATAATAATAATAATATTATTAATAATAATAATAATAATAATAATAATAATATTATTATTTTAATATGCCGATGATACAGAATAACTTTGAAAAGAGGTCTTATGGCCCAAAGATTGTTATCTTGCCTAAAAATAACTTTTTTTTTGCTGTTTACATTGTTGAAGTCCAAATTATAATCCTTTCACACTGACAAAAATGACCTGGGATATTGTACATGAACGCGCAGTAACCTGGATTTTAGTGCAGTGTGAAAGTGCCCAGGGAAAATATCCTGGGTCAAGCAACGCAGCATTTCAACCCGTGTTAAAAGTAGGGTTAAACAAGCGTCAGATCCGGGTTGCTGTGCGGTGTAAATGAGTTACCGGGGCGATGCAACCCACTATCTGTTCACTGTATGGAAAGGGTAGCGTGTTGAAAACGATTTGGACTAACAATATATCAATCCGATATATCGATATTGGGCGCATCGACTGGATGGTCTTTAAGGTGTGTGTCTCGTACATAGGGGGTCATTCTGAGTTGATCGCTAGATAAAAATTAAATTAAAAAGCGGCACCTCAGCGCATGCGTATGCGGCGCAGAGCGCATGCGCGACGTACTTTCACAACGGGCGAAGTATTTTTACACAAGGTCTAGCGACGCTTTTCAGTCGCAAGGGCAGCCACAGAGTGATTGACAGGAAGAGGGCATTTCTGGGTGTCAACTCACCGTTTTCAGGGAGTGTTCGAAAAAACGCAGGCGTGCCAGGAAAAATGCAGGCGTGGCTGGGAGAACGCAGGGCGTGTTTGTGATGTCAAATCCGGAACTGAACAGTCTGAAGTGATCGCAAGATAGGAGTAAGTCTGGAGCTACTCAGAAACGGCACCATTTTTTTTGTAGTCGCTCTGCGATCCTTTCGTTCGCACTTCTGCTAAGCTGAGATACACTCCCAGAGGACGGCGGCACAGCGTTTGCACGACTGCTAAAAACTGCTAGCGAGCGAACAACTCGGAATGACCCCATAGACCCCTTTATTTCGATCCACCTTTGTCATTTATACATACGTACGAATAAGAACCAGCCTGGGTAAACATAATTTGGGTTGGCCACACTCTATCAGCCCACGTTACTTGATAACACCACTGTCACCGAGAAAAATAATGGTTTACTAAATATAGAAAGTTAAATCAGTGTGTACAACTGTGACACCAGCCCCCTGAAACGCATGTAAAGAGAAATGGGACTTTAGTTACAGTCTTCCTGTCATGAATAAGTATCTAATCGATACGCAATGAAAACATCGGGATTTTGCTCTCAAATTTCTGCCTATTTCACAGTATTGCTTCCTGCTCCTATTGTTTGTTTTGTCTGTCCCAATAAAGCTTCAAGTCACATTACAAACCAGTTTACCCAGATCAAATTTAGTAAAATAAAGATCTGGTTAATTTCTAATTAGGTTCCAATGTCATCATTAAAGATCTTTTGAATCCCTTGTCCCCAAAATAGTAGGTTTAATTTCATCCTTGATAATGATGTGTAACAGCTATCTGCGGAAGGGCTGAAAATCCTTAAAAGTCAGCTAATCTCTTAAAGCATGAAAGTGCCGTCAGTCGCATACATTATTTAACAGAATTGTATAATATTTCATCTGCCTCATCTGGATAAAAGTTAATTACTTGGAGAAATGTGATGAATTCAACAGTGTTCAATTACCATCCATTTGGCCATGTACAGTGCATAATGTTACAGCATCCGGATGCAGAGATTAAGACAAAAAGCTAAACTAACACAGTAAAGTAGTTTATTACATTGGTTTATACAACCCAGATTATTTTTTTTTTTTATTCTAATTAGAAGTTTTAAAAGCTTCATTAATGAAAGCATAAAACATATTATTAAAAAGATATATAGCCTTCTATATATTTAATACTAATATTACTTTCTTTCCTGGAGCTTTAGTGGAATAGACAATAAAGATTTATATATTTGGTCCTATTCCATTATTACGGTTTTAATGCTGTGTAGAATTTATCAGGTTACAGTACTGGCGAGGAGACCGTTAAACTGTACTCAGTACAGGACTGCAACAGGGATGAAAGTACATAACGTATGTATAGTGCAGTGCAAGCTGTGCTAAACTGCAACGCTAACAGATTTCCCTATGGACACCAGTCATAAGATAAAAATAAAATGTATCTTTTAATATAATGTAATAAAAATAGATTGCTGCGCTGATTATACATATACAAAGTTGGCGTCACAGCATGGAATGTCAGGTTTATAGGGTATCGGTAATCTTACAGCTGCGGAGCGAAGAATTGTCATTACTACATGAAAAAATAATGACTTTTTACGCAAAAGCCCACCTACAGGAAGATCAGAGAGATGCAGTAGGCTCAGCAGCGTACAAAGTGCGGCGTCTTTGTTTCCGTAGGGCTGCTAAGGCAAAATACTGTACAAATGCCTAATGTAAAAGAGCTACTGATGATATTCATAAGTGTGTTTGTAATATTTCAGTAGCTTTTCAAATAAGAAGATATTCTAGATAGTGAGGGATTTTTTTTTTCAGATTAATATCACTGAATACCTGGGAGTCCTGATAAGTGGAGACTTCACGTGTATGCTTAGCGTACAATCAGCAAGTTTGTACTGCACATGCTACAAAATAGCTATCTGCCTAGATCTGTATGCAGATGTGGGAAATGCTCCGGCACTAGCTAATTATGAGGGAGATTTATCAAATCTTGTAGAGAGATAAAGTACCAGCCAATCAGCTCCTAACTGCCACATTACAGGCTGCGCTTGCAAAATAACAAAAAAAAACCAGCTGCGCTTCAAAAGGATACCATTTACATACGATATTGTTTAAAACCACGAATTTCAGATATTTAATAAGAACGTGCAAAATGAATCAATAACAACATCCGTATGATTAATAAATGACTAAGGGGGACATGTACTAAGCAGTGATAAAAGTGGAGAAGTGAGCCAGTGGAGAAGTTGCCCTTGACAACCAATCAGCTGCTATGTATACTTTTATAGTATGCAAATTATAAATGTTACGGCAATGCTGATTGGTTGCCATGGGCAACTTCTCCACTGGCTCACGTCTCCACTTTTATCACTGCTTAGTAGATGTACCCCTAAAAGAGCCTGATAGCCAATATCTAGACCATTTTTAGTCTCTCTTAGGGCAAGTCTTGTATGCAAATGCCGGAATAAGCAATATGTGCTGATAAATGCGAAAGTTCTCCCTGCAGGAAGATATTGTTATGACATCCAGTCTGGAGATCGATAGTTACCAAATCCCTTGTGGTGTTGGCCGGGTATTCCACCTAGCGAGGGTCCAGAGTATCCTCTTTATCCAACGCAATGGTCGTGGTGGTTCTCCCTTTATTAATTTATTACACTGCAGAGTAGCACAATCTTATTCACATTACACTGTACATAGGCCCAGATTTATCAAGCCTTGGAGAGTGATAAATTGCACAGTGATAGTGTACCAGCCAATCAGCTCCTATCTGCCACGTTACAGGCTGTGTTTGAAAAATGACAGTTAGGAGCTGGTTAGCTGGTACTTTATCACCATGCAATTTATCTCTCTCTATGGCTTGATAAATCTGGGCTATAAAGCCCCTGATTCATATTATACCACATAGTAGTAGCCCTTATACACAATGCCCACAGTAGTGCCATTTATACACATAATGTCCACAGTAGTAGTGCCCCTTACATGTAGTAGGGGCGCATATAGACATAATGAAGGGCAGAGAGAGGGGGAGACATATGCTGGGCAGAGAGAGGGGAGAAACAGATGCTGGGCAGAGAGAAGGGAGAGACAGATGCTGGGCAGAGAGAAGGGAGAGACAGATGCTGGGCAGAGAGAGGGGGAGATAAATGCTGGGCAGAGAGAGGGGTAGATAGATGCTGGGCAGAGAGAGGGGGAGATAGATGCTGGGCAGAGAGAGGGGGAGATAAATGCTGGGCAGAGAGAGGGGTAGATAGATGCTGGGCAGAGAAAGGGATAGATAGATGCTGGGCAGAGTGTGGGGGAGACAGATGCCGGGCAGAGAGAAGGGGAGATAAATGCTGGGCAGAGAGAGGGGTAGATAGATGCTGGGCAGAGAGAGGGGTAGATAGATGCTGGGCAGAGAAAGGGGTAGACAGATGCTGTGCAGGCAGAGTGTGGGGGAGACAGATGCTGGGCAGAGAGAGGGGGAGATAGATGCTGGGCAGAGAGAGGGGGTGATAAATGCTGGGCAGAGAGAAGGGAGAGACAGATGCTGGGCAGAGAGAAGGGAGAGACAGATGCTGGGCAGTGAGAGGGGAGAGACAGATGCTGGGCAGAGAGAAGGGAGAGACAGATGCTGGGCAGTGAGAGGGGAGAGACAGATGTTGGGCAGAGAGAGGGGGAGATAAATGCTGGGCAGAGAGAGGGGTAGATAGATGCTGGGCAGAGAGAGGGGGAGATAGATGCTGGGCAGAGAGAGGGGTAGATAGATGCTGGGCAGAGAGAGGGGGAGATAAATGCTGGGCAGAGAGAGGGGTAGATAGACGCTGGGCAGAGAGAGGGGTAGATAGATGCTGGGCAGAGAAAGGGGGAGATAGATGCTGGGCAGAGAGAGGGGTAGATAGATGCTGGGCAGAGAAAGGGATAGATAGATGCTGGGCAGAGTGTGGGGGAGACAGATGCCGGGCAGAGAGCAGGGGAGATAAATGCTGGGCAGAGAGAGAGGTAGATAGATGCTGGGCAGAGAAAGGGGTAGACAGATGCTGTGCAGGCAGAGTGTGGGGGAGACAGATGCTGGGCAGAGAGAGGGGGATATAGATGCTGGGCAGAGAGAGGGGGTGATAAATGCTGGGCAGAGAGAAGGGAGAGACAGATGCTGGGCAGAGAGAAGGGAGAGACAGATGCTGGGCAGTGAGAGGGGAGAGACAGATGCTGGGCAGAGAGAAGGGAGAGACAGATGCTGGGCAGTGAGAGGGGAGAGACAGATGTTGGGCAGAGAGAGGGGGAGATAAATGCTGGGCAGAGAGAGGGGTAGATAGATGCTGGGCAGAGAGAGGGGGAGATAGATGCTGGGCAGAGAGAGGGGTAGATAGACGCTGGGCAGAGAGAGGGGTAGATAGATGCTGGGCAGAGAGAGGGGGAGATAAATGCTGGGCAGAGAGAGGGGTAGATAGACGCTGGGCAGAGAGAGGGGTAGATAGATGCTGGGCAGAGAAAGGGGGAGATAGATGCTGGGCAGAGAGAGGGGTAGATAGACGCCTGGCAGAGAGAGGGGTAGATAGATGCTGGGCAGAGAGAGGGGGAGATAAATGCTGGGCAGAGAGAGGGGTAGATAGACGCTGGGCAGAGAGAGGGGTAGATAGATGCTGGGCAGAGAAAGGGGGAGATAGATGCTGGGCAGAGAGAGGGGTAGATAGATGCTGGGCAGAGAAAGGGGTAGACAGATGCTGGGCAAGCAAAGTGTGGGGGAGACAGATGCTGGGCAGAGAGAGGGGGAGATAGAGGCTGGGCAGAGAGAAGCGAGAGACAGATGCTGGGCAGAAAGAAGGTAAAGGTGCTGGGCAGAGAGAGGGGGAGAGACAGATGCTGGGCAGAAAGAAGGTAAAGGTGCTGGGCAGAGAGAGGGGGAGGCAGATGCTGGGCAGAGAGAGGGGGGACAGATGCTGGGCAGAGAGAGGGGGAGACACAGGTGCTGGCAAGAGAGAGGGGGGTACAGATGCTGGGCAGAGAGAGGGGGAGACAGATGCTGGGCAGAGAGAGGGAGAGATAGATGCTGGGCAGAGAGAGGGGTAGATAGACGCTGGGCAGAAAGAGGGGGAGACAGATGCTGGGCAGAGAGAGGGGTAGATAGACGCTGGGCAGAGAGAGGGGGAGACAGATGCTGGGCAGAGAGAGGGGTAGATAGACGCTGGGCAGAGAGAAGGGGAGACAGATGCTGGGCAGAGAGAGGGGGAGACAGATGCTGGGCAGAGAGAGGGGGAGACAGATGCTGGGCAGAGAGGGGGGACAGATGCTGGGCAGAGAGAGGGGGAGACAGATGCTGGGCAGAGAGAGGGGTAGATAGATGCTGGGCAGAGAGAGGGGGAGACAGATGCTGGGCAGAGAGAGGGGTAGATAGACGTTGGGCAGAGAGAGGGGGAGATAGATGCTGGGCAGAGAAAGGGGTAGACAGATGCTGTGCAGAGAGAGGGGGAGACAGATGCTGGGCAGAGAGAGGGGGAGACAGATGCTGGGCAGAGAGAGGGGGAGACAGATGCTGGGCAGAGAGAAGGGGAGACAGATGCTGGGCAGAGAGAGGGGGAGACAGATGCTGGGCAGAGAGAGGGGGAGACAGATGCTGGGCAGAGAGAGGGGTAGATAGATGCTGGGCAGAGAGAGGGGGAGACAGATGCTGGGCAGAGAGAGGGGTAGATAGACGTTGGGCAGAGAGAGGGGGAGATAGATGCTGGGCAGAGAGAGTGGGGGACAGATGCTGGGCAGAAACAGATGCTGGGCAGAGAGTGGGGGGGACAGATGCTGGGCAAAGAGAGGGGGATGCTAGGCAGAGAGAGGGGGGCAGATGCTGGGTAGAGAGAGAGGGGGGTGGCAGATGCTGGGATGAGAGAGGGGACAGATGCTGGACAGAGAGAGTGGGAGATAGATGCTGGGTAGAGAGAGGGGGGATGCTAGGCAGAGAGAGGGGGGTGGCAGATGCTGGACAGAGAGTGGTTGGGGCAGATGTTGGATAAAGAGTGTGGGGGCAGATGCTGGGCAGAGAGAGGGGGGGCAGATACTGGGGAAAGAGGAGGGGTGGATGCTGGAGAGTGAGGGGACTGATGCAAAGGAGAGGGGGGTGTGTGTGGACAAATGATGGACAAAGAAAGGTGGGGACAGATGTTGGACAGAGAGAAAAGTGAGGACAAAGAGAGAGAGAGGGTGGCAGATGCTGGGGAGAAGGGGGGCAGATGCTGGTGAGTGGGGGGATGACAGATGCTGGGCAGAGGGAGAGGTAAGGACAAATGCTACACAGAGGGGGAGGAGATGCTGGGGAGAGAGTGGGGGAGGGGGCAGATGCTGGGCAGAGGGAGAGGTAAGGACAGATGCTACACAGAGGGGGAGGAGATGCTGGGGAGAGAGTGGGGGAGGGGGCAGATGCTGGGCAGAGGGAGAGGTAAGGACAGATGCTACACAGAGGGGGAGGAGATGCTGGGGAGAGAGTGGGGGAGGGGGCAGATGCTGGGCAGAGGGAGAGGTAAGGACAGATGCTAGACAGAGGGGGAGGAGATGCTGGGGAGAGAGAGGGGGGGGGGGTACTGGGTTCAGAATATAGAGAATCAGAATGAAACATGTAGAAGTCAGAGAGAGACAGAGCCTGCACAGAGAGGATGCAGATACAGTAGGCAGGAGCTACAGAGACAGGAGCTATTACTGTGGAGACAGGGGGCAGGCTGATTACTCACAGACAGGTGCCATGCTGTGATATCCTCAGTGTTCCAGGGGAGAGAGGAGCATGTGACAATCTCCTCCAATCAGGGGCTCTTCTTATCAGCATGTGCACCTCCAATAAAAGCTCAGCACATGTTCTTCTGACCATTTTGTTGAGATCAGGGAAGAGACTCGGGAGTCATTGGCGCTCATTCCGAGTTGATCGCTCGCTAGCTACTTTTTGCAGCCGTGCAAACGCATAGTCGCCGCCCACGGAGGAGTGTATTTTCGCTCTGCAAGTGTGCGATCGCATGTGCAGCCGAGCGGTACAAAAACATTTTGTGCAAAACAAGACCAGCCCTGAAGTTACTTATCCTGTGCGATGGTCCTAGCAACGGAGGTTCCGGAATTGACGTCAGACACCCGCCCTGCAAACGCCTGGTCACGCCTTCGTTTTTCCTACCACTCCCAGAAAACGGGCAGTTGACACCCATAAACACCCTCTTCCTGTCAATCTCCTTGCGAACGGCTGTGCGAATGGAATCGTCGCTAGAAGCTTGGAACAGCAACGATGCTGTTTGTACCCGTACGTCGCGCCTGCGCATTGCGATGCATACGCATGTGCAGTTTTGCCATTTTTTTACCTGATCGCTGCACTGCAAAAATCGTCAGCGAGCAATTAACTCGGAATGACCCCCGGAGTTGGCACCGCAGTGAGTTGCAGTGACGTCCCCTGCTGCCGCTGTCTCAGAGCTGCCGTTTATACAGTGCAAATAAACTAGAAATTATCCCGCACCAGACTAAAATATAGAGATTAATTACTATTATAGAGAGAAAGAGGGTTAAGTTTGCAAGAGACAAAAAAGATTTTGCCATCAATAAGGTGTTCAGATGGCATAAGCTATCCGAACAACAGTCCAGAAGATTGAGAGAGGATCCTTATACCTCATCAGAAATTGACTCTTCAGTGAAGACACAGGTGATCATATATCGATAAATACCTCCAGTTATAAAGGGGACTTAGACCAGAGACTTTCTTTTTTAGAGGACGGCAGGGCTCATCGTGGACAAGGAACAAGAGGAAAACGAGACGTGGCCGCAAGAAAGACCAAAAACAGACAGAGGTGGGAGTCACCCCCATCCGGGAGATATCCCACCCGGACATACAAGAAAAAATAAACAAAATTAATCAACTCAATATCATTAATCTTACTGAACGGACCCTTACGGAGGAGCAAAAGAACATATTGATGAAGGGCCTCTCTTTCTCACCCTCCAAACCCCTTAACCGGTTCATATGGGGAAAAAATTTACGTCTTTTTGAAAGGAAGCTTCTATTGAAGAAGTTCTTTTCCATGAAATCTAATGAAAATCTGTTTTCCTCACAATCGATAGAGTCGGGATTCAGCCAGGGAAATGAGAATATGACCATTCCATGGTCATCTCAAGAAAGGGTAGCCCTGGAATCCCTGGAGGAACTATCCAGTAATGGACCACCAGTATTGGATAATCTTATCACTACAAGAAAGATATGCAAAAAAAGATCTACTTTTGTTCCTCCTGAAATAATTAGTCCAGAAACTACGGTTTTCCTGAATTTGGTGTCCAAAGAATTTGATCAAATTTATAGAAAACTGGACACCTCAGACTGTCGGGGAATCTGAGTAGAAAGGAAAGATTGGCCCTAGCTGAGATTAAGGGGTGGGACGATACCATAATTAAACCCTCTGACAAAGGGGGCAACACGGTATTGTGGCCAAAGGTGTTGTATATGAGGGAAGCACTCAGACAGCTCAATGATACAACCTGCTACCAAAGACTTACATTTAATCCCACTCAAAACTACAAGGAGGTCTATAACAACATGATTGAACGTGCCTTTATAAATGGCATCATTCTCAAGGAGGAACGCGATTTTTTACAAACCATTAATCCAAAAATCCCCACATTTTATCTACTCCCGAAGGTCCACAAAAATTTACAGGAACCTCCAGGACGCCCCATTGTATCCGGAATAGGTGGACTCTCGGAGAAGGCGAGCATTTTCTTAGATACTCACCTTAGATCACACGTGACACAGCTAGCATCATATGTCAAAGACACGCCTGACGTCTTGAGAAGATTAAATGATATCCAACTAGAGGATAATTATATTCTAGTGAGCATGGACGTGGAGTCCCTTTATACGTGCATCTCCCATGATCTAGGGATGAAAGCAGTGGAATATTTCCTGCGCATGGAAGGGATTGGTGACTTTCAACTTTTTCTACTGAAGTTACTCAAATTTGTGTTGAATAAAATCTACTTTGTCTTTGATGATCGCTACTACCTCCAGGTAAGAGGGACGGCTATGGGGGCGGCCTGTGCGCCCACATATGCCAACCTCTTCCTGGGGTGGTGGGAAAGAGAATATGTCTTCTCCGATAGAAATGACCACCATACACTGCATATTATTACTTGGCTACGTTATATCGATGATGTTCTCATCATTTGGGGCGGCTCTGAATGTGAAACGAGTTCCTTACAGAGTTAAACATCAACGACCTCAATCTGAGACTCACGATGAACCACAGTTGCCAGGAAATTCCCTTTCTTGATTTGAGAATCTACCGGGATGGAGAGAATATGCTGGCCACAGAATTACATTGAAAGGAGACTGCTACGAACAGCACTCTCCATAACTCCAGCTCACACTTTCCTCCCACTATATCCAACATACCTCAAGGGGAGTTCCTCAGGCTTAAGAGGAATTGTTCTGATGTGGAAACCTACCGACACAAAAGTGAGGAGGTCACCATCCGTCTCAAGGAACGAGGCTATAGTCATAGGTCCATCAAAAAGGCACGTAACTTCCTCCTGAAGACAAGTAGGAACTCACTTATCTTTCAAGAGAAGAAAGACAATGATCAAGATGAATTAAGATTTGTGGTAGATTTTTGTCAGGAGTGGAGACAACTCAAGAATGGTATACAAAAACACTGGCATGTGCTCCTATCTGACCCAGGTTTGGCGACCAATCTGGGAGACAAGGTCTCAATGAGCTGGAGGAGGTCACCCAATTTGAAGGACCATTGGGTACAAAGTCATTACCAGCGGAACCCCTCTGTGTCTCCCACGGTAAGGGGCACCTTTCCATGCGGGACATGCAGGGCCTGTAACTATATCTTGCCAACACAGGAAATCGTTGATAAATTCGGAAAGCAACATAGGATCAACGATTTTTTCAATTGTAAAACAACCAATGTGGTCTATTGTCTTCAGTGCTTGTGTGGCAAAAGGTATGTCGGGATAACTACACGCATGTTCAAACAGCGGATACTTGAACATGCGGGTACAATTAGGAATGTGGACAGAGACTTGCAGAATTTTCGACAAATCACGACGGTGGCGAGACATTTTCTCCAATACCGCCATGACAAATCTCATAGGATGCAAGTTTTCGGCCTGGAAAAGGTTAAACTTGGAATAAGAGGAGGGGATGCAATGCAGGAACTACTTAAAAAGGAGAGCCAGTGGACCTACATGCTGGGAAGCCTTGCTCCATCTGGACTCAATGAACATATAAATTACACAGTGTTCCTGTGACAACCTCCATATGAACCTAGTCCCATCTCTCGATCCACAATAATAATCGCCTTTGTCATCTTGCACTCTTACATCCATCCTTATGCACACTTGATTATTCTTTATTTTACTCTGTCCTCGTGTTTGCGATCATATTTATTTAATCTACACATTACATAATTCCAGCACTTTTATTTACCAACAATACACAATTAAAATGATCCCCATCTCTCCTCTATCATTTTCTCCTTCCCTTAGATCCCCTAATCACATTTACCTATTACACTCATTCACAACACTATAGTCATGAGGGCATGCACTCACATACATCATGTTCCCAGTTGTGTTTTGGTCATCTTCACTTGTGTCATTTTTTTCACCTTGGGTTGGGTTTGTATCACTGCACTAACACACTTATTACTAATTCGTCACTTCCCTTTAGGTCAAATCTACATGTAGGCCCCCCCCCTTCTCCCCCCCCCTTCTTTAGACCATTCTGGCCGAATCACATTACGCACATACCATCAACATAATTACACATTGCATTAGCATATTTTCGCCATTTCACATCTCTAGTCTCATTATAGTCACATAGCAGCCTCACAGTAATAGGGTTAAACACTTTTTTGTTTATTTCTCTTTATTTTTCTATATTTATACTCATATTCATATTCCTGCTCATTTTTTTTAATCTCACATAACACTAAAGGATACTCTGATGGGGATTTTACTAAGATTATCAGATAATTAGATCATGATTCTTTAATTTCTTTTATGTTTAATGTTTATTTTTTATCATTAATATCTGTATAGTCTTTTTATTTTTATTTATATTTTTCATTTATTCTTCGCTATTTGTATATAATAAAAATCTTTATATATACCCATATCTATATTGATTAATTTATATCAATTTTATTTTACATTTATTATTATTATTTATTTATTTAGTTGACTGGACGATCAGTGGTATTTCTTTACTTATTTTTACAACATAAATCTATATTATGATATCGCAATACTGTGAGATATATGTACTCTACATCAAAGTTTTCCTTATGATACCACGAGCATATTACTATTATTTTGTGTTTCTATCAAGATATAGGCACGAAGGTCAGGTTCGGAGTGAAATATTTTGCATATGGATTATATCCTATTGTTAATGTATTACTCTATCACATTCAGGCTTAAGATACCGGCCTAATGTTTTGAATTCTCTTTATGGACTGTTGTGATTAGTGAACTAAGCATAGCTTCTAGTATGCGGCACAGGTGTGTTAAGTGACGTGTAGCACACGAATTTACATATCGGCAAGGGCATTGGCCAATGCTCCCTTTTTAAGCATATCACCTGAACACCACCTTAGCCTGCAAGGTGAGCAAGCCCATGTGGTGAAACGTACGTCCAAAAACGGCCCGACACACGGACTCCCCACTGCAGGGGGAGCCGTGATCAGCAGTGCGAGCATACAGCGGCTGAAGCGGCACAGAACGGCTGATCGGTATCTCCCCCTTTTTTCTTTTCTTTCTTCCAGTTTGGACGGAGGCTCTGGCCCCGGTGGCGCATCCGGACCCTGCAAGGCTGATGGCATCAGGGTCCGCCTAACACCACAAACGGGACCACGAGCCGCCGCCTGTTCTCTTTCTTTGTTTTCAACAGCACAGCCCGCGGTCTCACTCTCATCTGTCCTCCGTTCCTTGATGAGGTCAGATAGCAGAAGGGATTTTCGGACTGGAGTGCCCACTGTTTCTTTTCTTATTGCTCACATTTTAGTTACCCACACCCCATTGTTCTTATACCAATGGGATCAGTGTTCCCTTTGATATGGTAATAATCAGTGGCTTACTCAATGTGTAAACATCAGTATTTATCTGCTATTTTATATTCAGTTGACACTGCCATTTAAGAGAAACCGTGCTGTGGGAACACAATTAAACCCCCTCTTATTTTTTCAATTATACCTCATTGTTCCATTAGCGAATTGTGTGCACATAATTTATGTGGTATTTCAGTCAGCCAAAAATACTGAGGCTGATTTGGGTTTCCTCTATATCCTTCTTTTCCCCTCTCTCTCCCCCTTTTTCTTCTATATGTACATTTACCCTTTTTCCAGTGGCGCATTTGGACCCTGCAAGGCCGGTTTGGCATCAGGGTTCACCTAACACCACGTTAGGAATTTAGGTTTTTTGTCCATCTCTTATTTTTCTGGACACAGCTCACGTTCCCACTCTCATCCGTCCTCCGCTCTTAGATGAGGTCAGACAGCAGATGGGATTAGTGAACTAGAGTGTCCACTAATTCTATTTTCCTTACACTGTGTGTTTTTTTAAATTAATTTTTGTTCATGGTTACAATCCCGCATGCATTTAAAGACGCATAGTGACATATATCTGTCATGGTAAATTTTCTATGATTTTGAGTGGCTACTCATAGGGCATTTATATTTTGACCATATACTACACATAAAGGTTATTTTTGCTGGATCTGGTGTGACTTATGCAATTTGTTGTTCGCTTCTGCACAATAACAACAGTCACTTCTATTATACACAACCAAATCCTTCCAGGGATCTCACTTAGTAACCCTTTTGTGTGATACCTTGTGACACCAACATTTAGATACACACTTTTAGGTTGTTACATGGTTACCTTTGAACTGCTTTGCCCATGGAATACTCTGTCATGGTTATTTTTGAATTACATTGTGTATAAAATGCTCAGCCACATGGCTGGGTAGCCACCCATATTGTATTTCTGTGAATGCTATATTTGCAGCCAACCCTCCTACAATATTGAAGGGGATTTAATTATGTGTTTTATGACTACTTGAATTTATAATATTCTTACTGGAGATACAACAGAGGAGTCATGCCGATATAATTATTAGATCTTTGTTATTCGAGCTGGGATCTAGAAGGATATATTAGTTTCATGTGCAGATTTTCTTCAGCCACAGGATCTGATGACCTATAATGTATTATGTATGCCGCCTGCTAGAACCTAGACAGATGACTGTCTTTTGAGCTGTGTATGAATTATATGCTCAAGTTTTATGATTACATATGATTTTTGATAAATTTTTGCCACAAGGACGAATTTTACGTCCAACATTATATTTCTAGGGGAATTCTTTAAATATTATTTGAATTATATTACCCCATGTATTTTATAGTCCAATGTTAAAAAAATAAAAGTTACGTTTTAACTTTGAACAAACATTTCATCATCACATATATATTACCAAAAAAGAGTGCTCCAAACAAAGGAATTTTCTTTTATCGGTGAGCTGTGGGTCCTACCACATACGTCGATTAACTGTGTAGTTTATACACTGCGACAGGTGCTGCTCAGCCGGCAGCATCAGCGCACAGCAGCAGAGTAGAAGAGCCCGGCGCCTCCCTCCTTTGCATACCCTTGCTAGGGTATGCAAAGTGTATGCCAGAGGCTCAGACAGCAGCTGTGCAACAGAAAAAAGGAACTTCATGGAAGAGGACTTAAAAGTTTCAGGTCACATCTTTTGTCAGGGTCCTTTGATGCCATACCCAAAGATCTCCCACTGGGGTGCCATGATGTGAAGGTGGGAGGCAGTGGGGGGGGGAGGGCGGGGATGGGGGGCACTAATGGTCTTTGTACAGGACCCACTAATTTCTTCCTTGTGTTGTAAACACTGGACATTTGTCTATAGCGGACGGTATTGATATCCCGGTGCTTGGTACGCGTGCAGTTAGAATACCGACAGTGGCTTCCCGATGCGCAGGATCCTGACACATGCGATGTAAGTATCCTGTTCTACCCCCTGTACCCTCCCTTCCCGCAGCCTGACTCTAACCCTCCCCAGTGGTGCATAAATATACCCCCCCCCCACCCGCAGCCTAAACCTAACCCTGCCAACCCCGCAGTCTAAACCTAATCCCCCCCCTCTGTTCTACCCCCTTACCCTCCCTTCCCGCATCCTGACTCTAACCCTCCCCAGTGGTGCATAAATATATCCCCCCCACCCGCAGCCTAAACCTAACCCTCCCAACCCCGCAGTCTAAATCTAATCACTCCCCCCTCCCTGTTCTACCCTCCTTACCCTCCCTTCCCGCAGCCTGACTTTAACCCTCCCAACCCCGCCGTCTAAACCTAATCCCCTCCCCCCTCCGTTCTACCCCCCTCACCCTCCCTTCCCGCAGCCTGACTTTAACCCTCCCCAGTGGTGCATAATTATACCCCCCCCACCCGCAGTCTAAACCTAATCCTCCCCTTCCCCCCCGCAGCATAACCCTAACCTTCCCCCCACAACCTAAACCTAACTCCCTCTCCCTGCGGCCTGACACCAAGGAGCCCCGGCATACTTAAGTTCAAGATGCCGGCAGTCGGGATTCTGGCACTGACATTTTTATCCAAGTCGGGATTCCGGCAACGGTATTCCGACTGCCGGCATTCCGAACGCTGGTATGCCGATGGCATCCCGTCTATAGGACATCTTTTGCACTTTCTATGTATATTCGATGCTGCAAAACTCTACATGCACAAACCACATAGTAATAAAAATGTTTTCTTGCTTTGATTACATATTACTAGTTACACTACATGTATATGGGCGGTATTCACATGATATATCACGCCCAATCTCTTTTGTAAAGTGATCCCCATTATCGCGCATATCGCACCCATAGTAATCGGTTTTAGCTGCATAAAGGGTTGGGCGCCCTCGTTACCCCAGGGGTAGCGATCTGAAATGATGATACCACTCCCATCAGCAGAAACAGAACGCATGTGGAAGGGGGTGAAAAGAATTGAATACCGCCCATATATGTCAAAAGGAGAAAGGAAGGTGGTGGAAGTGGATGTGTAATACTGTGAAAGCACTATACAAATTAACAAGTGTCTCTGCAGTGAAGCACGGTACTGCCTGAGCCTGTGGAAAGTCACCTGACTGCTTTTGGTAAATAGGATGTCTAGTTGTTCCACCAACCAGCAAATGGTGCATGCGAGTTAATAAGACACTTGGCTGAGGTGGCTGCACAGTTGAACATATAAGAATAGATAAGCTTACTGAAGGAAAGAAACAGACATACCCAAGAGTACTGCAGCTATGGCAATTGTGGATTCTAGCTGTCATTTTAAAAATATTATTGAATGTCCAGCAAGTACAGTATTTCTGAGTTTACCGAGTCATTTAGCGTCCATCAGGAGCCACATACTGAGATTAGGTCAGAGAACAGTAAGGGTGGAGGAAAATTTAGCATTAATCATGTTTGCAGGTTTGGTGAATTTGTGACAATAATGGAAACTTTTTGAGTTTCGCTGTTGCTGCGGTCATTCCGTCCACTACTATTCTGCATTGTATTTGTGCAGACAATGAATTGTCAAAGTCGAAAAATATTGTAGTACACACATCACGTACTAACAACACACACATGCCTGCTGCACGTGCACTTGTTCCGCCGTGCGTGCACATATCCGCAATTTGCGTATGGTCGCTTCCGCGGTCCTGCGCGTGGTATGGGTATTTACGGCGGAGTTTGTGAGCGCATAGAGGGTTATCAAAACATTACATATTTAATCCAAATAGTGCACATTGCACACATAGCCCCCCTGCACCACATCAGCAAGTATCAACAGTTTAAATGATTCCAGGACTAAGGGATTTGCCTTTGCATGATAGGAAGGGACAGACTAAGGTTATAAGGTGGTGTCTGGTATCCAGCTGTAGGGTATTTTAAGGGTAACATTCCGGTGTTGGTTAGAGGAAGATCGCATGTTCCTGCGTATAGTTATGTGCAGAGGTAGAATATAGATATAAACTGTATTTACTGTATATTATGTATGCGGTGGGAATCCAAAGGAGACCACCCACAAGAGCAGTTGAGAAAGACATCGCCCACCTTTTCAAATCAACCTATGACCTCTCCTGTAGTGTAAAGATGCATCCCTGTGTCCAATGGACATTACAGTATCCATTGTATTGCTTTTGGAAGTAGTGTATAAAAAGCCTGTTGCTGCCTGGCCAGTCAGAAGACTCTTAACGCTATCTACCTGATTAGCGGAGGACTGGACCAGGAAGCGCATGCGAATATTCTCACGTATGTACATTGACTGTAGCCATTTACTCTGTTGTATTGTAGTGTATAAATTGTATTGTTAACCCCCTTTCAGATATATACTCTGTGGTGTTGGAACCCAGTGTTTAACTACAAATCGGTGTCGTGTCCTCTTTTCCCTGCTAGGGTTTAAAGCGTATTACATTACCTAACTGTATAAGGTTTAAGGTGTAACATCATTGCAGTGCTTTGCTGCATAAGGTTGAAGGTGTAATATCATTGCATTGCATTACTACTAAGGTTTAAAGTATAACTCTGGGTGTGTGCGCGCTGTGTGTACTTTGTACCCCCAGCGCGGCGTTTGTACGCTAAGTCCGTACAAGGTACGGGACTCAGTATGCAAATAGCGTACAAAGTACGTAGAGTGCATATTAAGTCTAGCGGCCGCAGCGGCTCCGTGGTAAAAGTGTGTTTAGAGGTATAGCTTTATGGTTTAAGATAATATCGACATTATCAATTGGGGGCATCGTCCGTTTTTTCCACATACCCGCAGCCTAACAGGTTAAAGCAGACTTTATCTATCAGCAAAGGGTGGACAGGTATCTCACGTAAGCCTTCTCCTGGTTGGTGGATACACTGGAAACCCTATTTGTATTGCTGATTAGATGGCGTCTGCTCTGCATGGTTTGTAGGGATGCTGGTAGGACCCGTAAAGTAAATACACAAAGCTATTTTAAAAATCTGTGAATTACTGTTTGGCGCCAAATGCGCACATAACACAAGCATACACCTGTACTTTGTACTTTGTATACCTGCTCATATTGGCCCTCATTCCGAGTTGTTCGCTCGCAAGCTGCTTTTAGCAGCTTTACACACGCTACGCCGCCGCCTACTGGGAGTGAATCTTAGCTTCTTAAAATTGCTAACGAAAGATTCGCAATATAACGAAAAGACATCTCTGTGCAGTTTCTGAGTAGCTCGAGACTTACTCGGCATCTGCGATCAGTTCAGTGCTTGTCGTTCCTGGTTTGACGTCATAAACACACCCAGCGTTCGCCCAGACACTCCTCCGTTTCTCCAGCCACTCCCGCGTTTTTCCCAGAAACGGTAGCGTTTTTTCACACACACCCATAAAACGGTCAGTTTCCGCCCAGAAACACCCACTTCCTGTCAATCACATTACAATCACCAGAACGAAGAAAAAACCGTGAGTAAAATACCTAACTGCATAGCAAATTTACTTGGCGCAATCGCAGTGCGGACATTGCGCATGCGCATTAGCGACTAATCGCTCCGTTGTGAGAAAAAAATAACGAGCGAACAACTCGGAATGACCCCCATTGTTACCATAAATACTGATTACTGGATTCATTTAGACCTGTATGGAGAAATTTGTTGCTATTTAGTTAAAACATAGACTAAATATTAAGGAAGTTAACGTAAAACACAAATACAGTCTGGCTTAGTTAAACAGGTTTATACAGAAAGAAACTGTGTTGTGTTAAGTAAACGATTATAGGTAATATCGCTTACATTTATAGAAGTGTGGGATTTGTACTATTGCGGACGTACGGTTTTTGTACACGTGTCTCGGACAAAGTACGGGACTGCGTACGCAACGTAAAGACATACGCACGGTTGCGTGTTTACGCAACGTGCGTAAGGGTACGACCGCTAAGTACAAATTACACAATAGCATTGTTTAGTTTAGGGGCGGAACAGTAGCCACGCTACAATAGCACAAATAGCTCGGTTTCCAAAATTTAGTTTAAATAAAACCTTTTTTACTGTATTACCTCTGGTACTAAGGCTGTTTATCTGAATGAAAGTTAATTTTCTGTACAGAAAAACCAAAGTGTATTTGAGTGAACGAACGTGAGTGAGCAAACATAATAAAGGTTTTGTGGACCCAGGGAATTCGGGATCCCGTCGAGTGGTACACCAAAGTGAGTGGAGACTTGGTAGCGTGAGAATAGCTGACTCACGTTAATATAGATTGAAGTACAAAGGAGCAAGGTAGCAGAGTACCGCAGACCAGAAGGTCAGCAAGGTTTAGAGTACCGCGGCCCAAGAGGTCAGCGAGGTTTAGAGTACCGCAGCCCAGGGGGTTAGCGAGGTTTACCCATATAGGCTTGTTTTTGATACGCTCCGGCTGAGGTTTCGCAGCCTGAAAAATCGATTCCATTGGTCGTACGGCGGATAAGTAACAAGTACCTATACGCTGTGCGATTGGACCGCGCGTGAGTGGGTGCAATATTTAGTGCAACGTGATACCCTTTTTACGAGCTTTGCGTAAAATCGCGGTATCATTAGCACTGGATATAGCATACGCAAGCGTGATTTGTGTATAATAAAGGTTTAGGAAGTTTTCGCTGGTCTCTCTCAGAAAATCTCCAACAATTTATATTTACTGGAAAGGATAAGTTATTCCCAGAAACTTCCAGTGAATAGAGGTTACACAGGGCCCTAGGTTGGGTACATTACCTTCGCTATTGACAGTGTATGGTAGTATTGGCCAACGTGGGCGTGAGTGGGTGAAAGCACTCGGAGAACTTTCACCGTTGCCTTATATTGAGTATTTTGGTTATTTTTGTGGGATTAGCCAAAAGGACAATACCTGCAAAATATGGGGGCCAGTTGCTCAAGTAAGGGACGTTCAACCAGGGTTCAGGTTGACATTCCGCGGCCCAGGGGGTCCGCGAGGTACATAATGTGTGAGAAGCATGGACCACACACAGAAGTTTTTTGCAATGAATGGGAACGTATGACTGCGGAAGATAGGGAACCATTCCCTAAGGTAGGCAGTTTTGAACCAGAGGTATTGCAGAATTTAATGAGTAGGATATGTCTAATAAAATCCAGAAAACAAAGGATTAGACATACAGATTGTTTAAATTTATGGCAGCAAGAGGGCGATATGCAAGGGAAATTAACATATGCAGCAGGTTCCAAACCTAGCGGGAATGAGAACACAAACACACCATTGTCAACACAGGTCGAAGGGGAACAGAAGGCTACAGTCAATGATACATCCGTAAATGATAGTAATATGAAAGAGCAATTTATTAACCCTAACTTTTGCAAAATGTATCCTGTTTTGAAGTCTCTCCAAGGTTTTAGGTCACAGTGAGATGAAGGATTCAGCCAAATCGCAGCTCTCCTCCAAGCAGTCATGTTGCAGGAAACTCAGGTGGGACCTGTCCAACCAGGTAGAGCAGTAACAGTATTCCCCAATGAAAGAACTGGTGAGGTCACAGCTACCGATAAGTATGAGACAGTTCATTGCACAGAGACAACAACACCACACAATAAACAGATCAGGAACGGAATGGTAGGATTACACCCTGTCTTGGAAATAGTAACTCCCAATGGGGGAACCGATAGTCAGGAAGTAGTCCTCACCAGGGATAATGCAATGTATTGCCCGTGGCCCAGAGATGAGCTGCGATCAATCATTTCAGAATTCCCCGACCCTCGGAAGCATTTAGCCAGATGTCAGAAATTTATCAGAGATCTGGGTAATGCGTATGAACCGACAAACCAACATTGGTGGACATTTTTGAAAGCATGCCTACCCCCTAATATTGACACCCAAAAATTTACCACTGATTGTAGGCTAGAGTCGGATAGTCCTATGACTGACAGAAACAATCAGGAAAATATAGAACGAATTAATAGGCAACTAGAGTTGTGTTTCCCCACTGAGTGGAGAAGAATTTTCTCCATAAAACAGAGGGAAAATGAAATGACATCTGAATATTTCCACCAAGCACTGCAGGAAATGGATAGATACATGGGGGTATCAGATACAGGGAACGACACGAAATGCTGGAAGGTAGCCGTGTCTGTGCTAATGGACGGACTCGATAAGACAGTAAGGGACAGAGTACAAACATCTTTGCCTAATTGGAGAGGGGTCACAGTAGCTTGCCTTAGAGAGTGCGCAATTGTACACCACAAAAATATTGTTAGGCGTAGAAAACAACAAGAGGAGAGGCTGAGGGTTGAAAGTATGCAGGCTCTTACACCAAAGTCTCATCAGTCCAAACCCCAAAACCCTAGTAGTGACAAAAGACCGAGAATATGTTACATTTGTAAAAATAAAGGACATTTTGCTAGAGATTGTAAGAGTAGTACAGCACATAGCCAATATAGACCCCTAGGCAGAATAAACAAGCCACGTTATTAAACACATAGACGGGATCAAGGGACATATAGTAAGGAATCACGATACAGTATAGAAAAACACAGATTCGGTTAAATGGGAAGAACAGAATAAATGCAACTTTACCCTTTTGACAGAATTTACGGAGATTAGGAGGAGGCCTCTAAACTTCTGCTTCTCTCTTTAGCAGAAGTGACCTCTAAGTAATTTAACAGGAGTTTTGTTAGAGATGGTATACATATAGAGTGCTCCCACCCAGGAAGCACAAAATATGTTAAATACCCACGAAGACTAATATTGCATTCCACTGTTTTAGATGCATGTCCATCACAGGTAGAGGAAATTATCTCAAGGATACCGGGTTCCCTATGAACTTAGAATGGACAAGACACTGGATT
The DNA here is from genome assembly GCF_028390025.1 of Pseudophryne corroboree. Lineage (NCBI taxonomy): Eukaryota > Metazoa > Chordata > Amphibia > Anura > Myobatrachidae > Pseudophryne > Pseudophryne corroboree. Next base: position 84,860,200 of record NC_086445.1, read on the forward strand.
GATGGCTGGGATAGTCCCAGTAGAGATATAACACACATAAATTTTTTTTTAAGGGGAACAGACCGATTAGGGAATCATTCCCCGTAGTGCCCAATCCAGATGTCAAACTTTGTAAAATCTTCTTTGCCTTTACAAACTTACCTGTTACTAAACTCTGTAATTTGTCTTCAAAGTTTCCTCTTCATTTCTTACGTTCACTGACAGGATTATAGTTCAAACGCCACATGCCTACTCGGTCTTTCAGAGCTCTGCCTAAATCCAGTATATCTCACTAGCATAGGGACACCAGTATCAGTGTGCCTGGTCATGCACAAAGGGTGGAGAATGGTAATACTGGTGAAGATAGACTGTGCATAGATACCGATATACATGATGGTGTGACAGCCTGATGGTGAACGCAAAACTGACAAATTTTATTTTTATTATTTCCCCCCCTCTTTTCACTTTCCAAAGATGGTTCACTTCACACAACTGATAATACAGTTAAACACATTGAAATGCAAGATTTATGTTCCCTACAGAAAGGTCGCTGACCCGGAGAGAACATCGTATCACTGGAGTGTCTGTTCCGGGAAGGTTAAGAGGCAGTACTGTTGAGACGGCACCTGAGCGCGGAGAACAACAAGACCAGAGGCGGTTGTCGCACCAGTTTTCTTTTTTTCTTTTTTATTACTTTCTCCATCTCCCACTACCCTCCTTCTCTCCTTCCCTTTTCCTCCCCCTTCTTGTTTCCTTTCTCTTCCCTTAACAAGATGGACTTACCCCAAGAGACTGCGTTCCGGGTTTTCCTGTTAACCCTGTTGTTGACCAGAACAGTCTTTTTCGGTGAGAGTCCCAGAGAGGTCGAGAAAGGATCTGGAATGGGTTCTGATGGCGAGGACGGATTTGTAGAATTCCAAGAGCAACACATCACTCGAGCAAAGGCGAGTATCAGAAAACGATCTGGTAGTCAGGGAGCTCGGAGGCACTGTGAAGGGTTATTGGCTGAGGAAAATTGCATTTGTAAGAATTGTGAGAACATAGTTGAGGATGGGTGCATCCAGAGATGTCAGTCCAGCCTTAATATCAACATGGACCGTCATCCATTGAGTGATTACCACTCACTAGTGGGTAAGGTCTTAAACCAGACAGAATGCTGGGTGTGCTCACAAGTACCTCAAGGTCAGAGCAAGTCAGGATTAGTACCGTACCCTTTAGCAATAGATGAGGTACTCAAATTATGGGGTGGGAGACCGGTGGACAAGAAATTTAATATTTCTAGGCCCCCTAGTTTGAAGCTCCACCAGTATCATGTAGATAGATCCTTACTATGCTTCAACATTTCCAATTACCGAAAACCAGGAAATTGGGAGGTGACATGGAATAACCAGACCATGGCCTTTTCGCATAGAGCTGATGGGATGCCCATAGACTCTGAACTTGTACGCCAAATAGCCAACAGTGGAAGGTATTTTCGGTATAGGTATACTCGAGGAAGCAAGACCATGTGGGTTGGAGAAGTCTCACCAGGGTACTGTGCTCATATCATCCAGCCTGATACTTGTACTGAGCAGATGGGAGAACTAGGGATTGGGTTTTTCACTTGGAAAGTTTGTAATATGGTAATGTCATATTCTGTCCCATATGTTCTCCCCGATGATGCCTATTTCATATGTGGGAGGAAGGCGTATAAGTGGCTTGCCCCGAAATTCAGAGGGATTGTGTTATGTTGGAAGAGTGTTGCCAGAGGTCATGACCATAACCCATGATAAGATGAAAGATGTTCACTGCAGTGCTCAGGCTCCTTGTACTCATACTCACTATGAGCACATCGTCAAGAGACACCTCATAGATAGGACAGAGCACGTAGCCTCTGATTTGATCCACGAATCCACCGGGATTCAATTCCTTCTCGCATTAGACATCACCCGTACTGCCAGAGGAATTATAAATTATAGGTATATCCATGCGCTAGCGAACTTGATAGATAATATCACTGAGATGTATGGCGACACCTTCAGGTATACGGGTAGGGAGTTGCAAGCTTACAAGACAGAACTGATCCAGCATAGGATGGTCCTCAATTCTATCACAGCCGTGATGGGTGGGTATTGTGTCACTTTGGCAACTCAATATGGTGTGAAGTGCTGCACGTATATTACAAACAGCACTGATGACCCAACCGAGATCATCGATCAAAAGATGGACGATATCTTGCAGTTGAAGTGGGAGTTCCGGAGGAGACACAACCTTACCCTGACGGCTGTGGGTAATGAGCTGACCAGCTGGGTCTCAGGGTTGAACCCACGAAATTGGTTCTCAGGATTAGGAGAGTGGGCTCAAAATGTTATTATAAGTGTGGGAAAGTTTCTCCTTTGTATCCTGGGAGTCGTCATAATTATTGGCTTGATATTTAGGTGTGTTCGAATTCTAAGGCGGCGCAAGCGCGGCACAAATTTGATGAGTTTAAGGAGCGGGGGCATTGTTACAGCAGCAGATTTAATTTACGACCCATCTATAGAGACAGTGTTATGATAAGGATTGCAAATGAATTCCATGGCCTGTTTCTTTCACCCGTTTTTCCTTTGTCTCCCCTTTGCCCAGATACACCGATCCGGAAAAGACATCGACTACACCCAAGAATGATTACGAAAATGTTATGTGAATGTATTTTAGATATGTGTCTTATCTTCATCTCTACAACCTTCAGTTAGTGACACACATAGTCGACAGGTGATATCCACATATATTAGCACTCACATATGTTCCCCCTCCATGTATCATCAACTAAATGTGCACCCCATTTGTTGGAACAAGAAGCCGAAAAGAGCTCGGTAGTGTTTGTTGGCCCACTTACAGACCCTTAATACGGGATAAGAAGGATTTAATGTATACTTCCCAATACCTCGAAGCTTATCTAGAGCATATACGGCACGATGATACATGCCCCTCAGACATGGATTCATACATACATGCTTTTACTATCCCACTAGGTCATACATTTCCCGCCTACACCTCTCCTCCTACCACCCAATCATCTGTAGATATTGTATTGTATATTTTTCTGTTTAGTGTTTAGATAGTGGCAGTTATTGTTGACTGCCAAAGTCGAAAAATATTGTAGTACACACATCACGTACTAACAACACACACATGCCCGCTGCGCGTGCACTTGTTCCGCCGTGCGTGCACATATCCGCAATTTGCGTATGGTCGCTCCCGCGGTCCTGCGAGTGGTATGGGTATTTACGGCGGAGTTTGTGAGCGCATAGAGGGTTATCAAAACATTACATATTTAATCCAAATAGTGCACATTGTACACATAGCCCCCCTGCACCACATCAGCAAGTATCAACAGTTTAAATGATTCCAGGACTAAGGGATTCGCCTTTGTATGATAGGAAGGGACAGACTAAGGTTATAAGGTGGTGTCTGGTATCCAGTTGTAGGGTATTTTAAGGGTAACATTCCGGTGTTGGTTAGAGGAAGATCGCATGTTCCTGCGTATAGTTATGTGCAGAAGTAGAATATAGATATAAACTGTATTTACTGTATATTATGTATGCGGTGGGAATCCAAAGGAGACCACCCACAAGAGCAGTTGAGAAAGACATCGCCCACCTTTTCAAATCAACCTATGACCTCTCCTGTAGTGTAAAGATGCATCTCTGTGTCCAATGGACATTACAGTATCCATTGTATTGCTTTTGGAAGTAGTGTATAAAAAGCCTGTTGCTGCCTGGCCGGTCAGAAGACTCTTAACGCTATCTACCTGATTAGCGGAGGACTGGACCAGGAAGCGCATGCGAATATTCTCACGTATGTACATTGACTGTAGCCATTTACTCTGTTGTATTGTAGTGTATAAATTGTATTGTTAACCCCCTTTCAGATATATACTCTGTGGTGTCGGAACCCAGTGTTTAACTACAAATCGGTGTCGTGTCCTCTTTTCCCTGCTAGGGTTTAAAGCGTATTACATTACCTAACTGTATAAGGTTTAAGGTGTAACATCATTGCAGTGCTTTGCTGCATAAGGTTGAAGGTGTAATATCATTGCATTGCATTACTACTAAGGTTTAAAGTATAACTCTGGGTGTGTTGCGCGCTGTGTGTACTTTGTACCCCCAGCGCGGCGTTTGTACGCTAAGTCCGTACAAGGTACGGGACTCAGTACGCAAATAGCGTACAAAGTACGTAGAGTGCATATTAAGTCTAGCGGCCGCAGTGGCTCCGTGGTAAAAGTGTGTTTAGAGGTATAGCTTTATGGTTTAAGATAATATCGACATTATCAGAATATATACATCTAACATAAAGAGGTATATAAATCAACCTACATTTTCAGATGTCCATTATACCCTTTTCAGACAGAAAATGAAATTACCAGGTGAAGCAGGTCTACCCAGTCATTTCATGAAAAACATGGGTCCTTTTTCCCTTTTTCTGTATGAAAGGGTCGACCTGGGTTGAAATTCCCATGACTTCAACCCAGGAATTTACCAGGGTTGGAGACACGGGAATTTCGACCCGTGTTGACCCTTTCTCACAGACAAATCCGCAAATTACCGGGTAAAATTTTTTGAAAGAGACCGGCAAAACGACCCGTCACTTTAGCAATTGCCGGGATTTCTGTCTGAAAAGGGTATTACAGATGGGTGTGGATCATAGGGTCAATGGTAATTAGGTAAACAGTCATTAGGTCGACCACTAATAGTCGACAGTGACTAGGTTGACACTTGATATATGTTGACACAGTTTTTAGTCCAACATGGAGAAAGGTCGACATGAGTTTTTAATATATTCTTTGGGGTCGTCTTCTTCGTAAAGTGACCGGGAACCCCAATTAGTGCACCGTATACTCCTCGCTTCGCTCGCCATGCTTCAGGCAAGGTGCCTCACTTGACTACCGCTGCGCTCGGCACAGGTTACTATTCCCAATCGTAGTCCACGTGGATCGTAAAGTATGAAAAAGTTTTAAAAAATGGGAAAAAAGTGAAAAACTCATGTCGACAGTTTCACGTGTTGACCTTTGTCATGTCGACCTATTGACCATGTCGACCTATTGACCATGTCGACCAATAGGGGGCAATGAGTGTCGACCTAAGTGCTGTCGACCTAAAGACCGGATCCCTTACAGATACATTCCCAAAGCATGTGTATTATAAATGAGGGCAGATGAACTGTAGTGTGGAAAAACTAAGGGAGACAGTTGCACCGATACTTCGGAATCCGACGTGTCCTCAGCACCTATAGGTAATTCCCTTTTAAGCAGGTGCCGTTAAACAGATGCTGCTGCTAATGATTGGATGTAAGTGCACTAGCCATGTGTTCTAAAGCAATTGTTGTGTATGTCATTAGTGCAGTACGTATTGTGTAATGGTTAGCGTTACTGCCTCACAGCATTGAGGTCATGGGTTCAATTCCCACCATGGTCCTAACTTTGTGGAGTTTGTATATTCTCCCTGTGCTTGTGTGGGTTTCCTCCCAAATACCAAAAATATACTGTTAGGTTAATTGGCTTCCAACAAAATTTAACCCTAGCATGTGTGTACATGTGGAAGGGAATATAGACTGTAAGCTCCACTGGGGCAGGGACTGATGTGAATGGTCAAATATTCTCTGTAAAGCGCTGCGGAATATGTGTGTGCTATATAAATAACTGGAAATAAATAATATGTTTGCTTTCTGTTTTTGAAAACATTGCATGGATCAGTTTCTTATTGCAGTTCCATTTCCGGCCTGCAGGATGTGATCATGGGTAATACTGATGCACACAACCCCAGCCTATCATTTATAGACTTTTACCATGTTTTGGAGACTTAACAAATATATTGCTTTGGCTTCACAGAGCTGTAAATTTACTTATTTTATTGTTCCACAGTCAGTACCAGACGTTTGTAACATGTGTTTCCTATGTTATTATTATGAGCCCTTAGGTGTTTCAATATTTCTTCAGTAGCTGTTATTCAGCCTCTGGTCTCAGATCACCAATAGTAACATTCTGTGCAATATAAGGTTTTTTGTTTTTGAACTTAATGTTTGATGTACAGTATACTGTACTTTACCAGCATATTAAAGGTATTTACAGTAAGAAGAGAATACTGCTTGTTTTGAGGCATGTTTGACTAGGACTAGAGAATATGTTGCAATGGGCAGCACGGATGGTGTAATGGTGAGCATTACTGCCTCACAGCACTGAGATTGTGGGTTTGATTCCCACCATGGCCCTAACTGTGTGGAGTTTGTATATTCTCCTGTACTGACATGGGGTGTCTCCAGGCACTCCTGTTTCTGCCCACACTCCAAAAATATACTGGTAGGTTAATTGGCTCCCAACAAAATTAACCATAGCGTGAATGTGTGTGCGTGTACATGTGGTAGGCAATATAGACTGTAAGCTCCACTGGGGCAGGGACTGATGTAAATGGACAAATATTCTCTGTAAAGCACAGCAGAATTTGGGCCGGATGTAATGTCTGTGAGATCCTGTACTTTTTTTAAAGTAGTAAACGTTTACAAGGCAAAACCAACCAGGTTTCGCCTTGTAAACATTTGCTGCTTTAAAAAAACATCCTCCATAGGTGTGTGTGTGTAGGTGGGAGTATCACCATTTGACCATCACTTATGTGCCATATTGTATGTTGCATCTACAAGGGCACCCATGAGTTGGGTACCGTCCTTCAAAACTCTGTTTTACTAAAGTGTGAGTTTTTTTTTAGAAGTGGAGATGTTGCCCACAGCAACCAATCAGATATTAGCTATTATATCTTCTAGAAGCAGCTAGATGAATGTTAAAAGGATTCTGTTTGGTTGCTATGGGCAACATCTCCACTACTAAGAAATCACACCTTAGTAGATATAGCCCTTAGAGGGAGAGGTACTAAGCAGTGATAAAAGTGGAGAAGTGAGCCAGTGGAGAAGTTGCCAGTGGCAACCAATCAGCAGAGCCGGCCCTGAGGATAGGCAAACTAGGCAAATGCCTAGGGCATTTGGTATGCCTATGGGCACCAGCAGCTTCTGCTGATTAAAATGATATGCAGCATGCCTATATTCTGTGTGTAGCATTTCGTATGCAGATACAGCCACAGTCGCATACAGTATATAGGCTTGCTGCATATCATTTTAATCAGCAGAAGCTGCTTGTGCATCCTATCCACATAGCAATGCAAGTGAGATGCATTTAATCAAAAAAGGCGCCCGTTAGCAGAGCTGCCAGCTGACTCACGCCAGGCATCTCCTGCTGCATGGCGCATTGAGGCAAGATGTATCAGGACACATCTGTATCCAAGCAGAGGTCACAGTGTTAGCGACCGTGTGAGTGCTGTGTGTGTGGGTAGGTTGTGCAATAGTGTTCGGCATATGTGTAAGGGGCATTATACGTGTCATGTGTATAAATGCATTAATAATGTGCGGCATACGTTTAAGGGGCATTATGTGTATAAGGGCATTAATAAAGGTTGGAATAATGTGTAAGGCGTATTATATTTAGGAGGACATTAATAATGTGTGCCATGTGTAAGGGTCATTACTGTGTGGTATTATGTGTATAAATGCATTACTAATGTGTGGCATTATGTGTATAAAGGTGCTCTACTGTGTGGTGTTACGTATAGAAAGGGCACTACTGTGCGGTCTAATGTGAATAAAGAGCAATATGGTGTGGTGTAATATGAATAAGAGGCACTACTGTGAGGAGTAATGTTTATAAGATAAATTGGTACTGCTGTGTGATATAACGTGAATAAGGGACACTATTGCATTATAAAATATGAATAAAGTTGCAGTCCTGTGTGGCGTAATTTGAATTGGGGGTACTATTGTGTGGCCATGCCCCTTGCCAGCAAAAAACACATACCTTTTTGGGCTGTGCGCCGAATGTGCGCACTGTTCCTATTTAAATTATAGGAGGTAGGAACACCAAAATAATGACAGCTATGGGTGAGGGATGATGGTGCTGGGAAAGAGGTTCAGGTCAGAAGCAGAACAAGTGGTGGTGATAGGGGGCACCTGCCAAAATCTTGCCCTAGGGTATCATATTGGTTAGGGCCGGCTCTGCCAATCAGCATTGATGTAATATTTATAATTTGCATACTATAAATGTATACAGAGAAGCTGATTGGTTGCCATGGGCAACTTCTCCACTGGCTCACTTCTCCACTTTTATCATTGCTTACTACATGTCCCCCTTAGTCTGGATCATCAACTTTGGTTGTTTGCTGCCAGCCATCACAATTAGCATATGTTGGCTTTACACTCTTTTACTTTTGATGGCTGATCTGATTCTTGACTTTGCATTGTTTGAGCTTACAGTATCTTTGCAGTTTCATGACTGATCTGATTTCTGATGCTGGATTGTTGGACCTTGCCTTCCTCCATCATTTATCCATACTGTTACACTAAGTCATGAACCCCAATGACTGTACAGAAGAGTAAGCATACAGATGGAGGTGCGCTCATCTGAGGCGGCTCCATCGCAAACGAGCACTCCCGGCGAGACTAGGTGATCCGTCCACTTAGTCACGCCGGGAGTGCACAGAGACGCTCCCATTCAGAGCGTCTCTGTCCGGGTGAGCGGACGGAGACGCTCTCCATTCAAGTCAATGGGGTGCATCTCTGTCGCGGGTGGGCGCGCGCCCGAGCAGACGGGGACGCTCTAGGTGATAGGGGTGCCTGGGCCGGCGCGCCTAGTCACAGACGTAGCCACGACTAGCGTGGCTCCGCATCTATATATAGATATAAGGTAAGAGAGGCCAGGATATAGGTGATCTCAGTTCTGTGTAGGCTGACATTACAAATATATATAGGAACTCTTCACCAGAGTGGAGTCCTCTTGCCAGTTCCGTTTGTGAAAACCATTAGACTCCGTGCCCCAAAATAGAAAGTGCCCATTACGATAAACATATAGAGTCTACTTCCTAATTCTGACAATAGTGCAGGGCAGGACCGGATTAAGGCTGGTGGGGGCTCGGGGGCAATGAAGTTGTGGGGGCACCCCACCAGTAAATGTGTTGGCAACCCAGAGCACCACCTGTGCCCCCCACTGCACGCTGAGCACCCCCCAGTGCCCCACCTGCACAGCAGACACCCCACTGCAGCACACCCTTCCCCCTGCAGCACACAGACGCCTGCGGCACAAACACATAACTCCGCAGCAGACACTCACACACGCACAGCAGACACACTACCTGCTGTACGCTGCCGCTGCAGCATGGCCAGGGACAGCATATCGCAGCAGACCCGGCCGGCTCAGAGTCCGTGTCTTGCGGGATGTTACTTCCTTATCCCACGACACTGACTGTAGATAGAACAGCTCCTCGGCGGGCGCTGCCACTAGGGGACTACTCCGCTGGACGCAACACGGTGTGGGGGCCCCTAATGTGTTGAGGCCCCGGGACAACCTCCACTGTCGCCCCTCCCATAATCCGCCCATGGTGCAGGGGATGTAGTCCTTATGTTGACATTTACAATGTTGACAATCATAATATCGACACCAAATCTTTTTTTATGTCATTATGGAGTATTGTGTGCAGAATTTTGAGGGGAAAAATAATTTATTCCATTTTGGAATAAGGCTGTAACATAACAAAATGTGGAAAAAGTGAATACTTTCCGGATGCACTGTAGATATCCAGCAGGTATCCTTACTACATTTATCTCTTTCTATGCTCCAGGCGACTGAGCACAAGCATCGGAACTACAATTGTTTTTTTTTTTTTTTAGAAAGTTTTCAGAAGGACATATGGGAGCAGAAAAATCCAAGTCTCCGGACAATGACCTATAAATAAGATTTTAGTAGCGTGAACATCTTATATATAATTTACAGAGCAATCACAATGTAGTTGTCAGTTTTTAATTACTTTAAATAACAACAGGCTTTCAGCTCTTCCAGATATCTACGAACGGTGCTGAAAACACTACGTCCACTGCACAAAAATACCGTAGACTTGTTAGGCCAGTAATAAATCAACCGCTAGATTAATGTAAAATGCGTACTTGATTCAATCCACATACTGTAATGTGAGGGAAGGCAAATAGAATAACATCTATTTCCATCATCTGAGCTTTGTCTAGATAACCTCTCCAGTCTGCATTATTAATCAGAACTCAGAGAATGTAGGGCCGGCATTGAAGCCAGACTGTGTCGTTACTTTCTCCTGTAATGAAAATAAGTGCCAGCGATAAAATGGCAACTTTCTTTGTTATAAAATCACCTCTCTGCTAATATCCACTATAATTTATAATTTTTTTTATCTACAGCGCATTTTTTTTCCCTTTCAGGAATGATTTTTAGATTATGAAAAGTTCCATTTTTAAAATCTCATTTTAAAGGGATTCAGTTTACTGCTTGCAGGAGGCTTTCAATCACCTCGATTTCTCCTGTCAGTGTCTGCAACATATTTTACTTAGCTCCGTGTACGCTGGTAGGTCTCTTGATAAAAAGAGGGCAGAACATTTTCAATACGCTACCCTGTCTCTTCACATGTATCACTAGCCAAGCTGTCATTAATGACAAATCATCACTATTAGAGTTTCAGCTGTCTATTATTTTTAGGAAACAAATTGGTCTCAAAACCCTTATTCGTAGGGGATCTGGTGCTTAACCTATTTCGGAGAAGATGGAATGGAAACAGCCTTCCTGCAGACTCGCCTTCTGTGCAGGGGGGAAAAGGTTTGTTAATTTCAAATGGCGACCACATTAAAGCCAGTTTATATTAGCATGTGTTCATGCAGTCAAGGGCAATAAAATCAGTGCAGCAGCATTAAGGCTATCGTTGTACAGGTTGAGTATCCCTTATCCAAAATGCTTGGGACCAGAGGTATTTTGGATATCGGATTTTTCCGTATTTTGGAATAATTGCATACCATAATGAGATATCATAGCGATGGGACCTAAGTCTAATCACAGAATGCATTTATGTTTCATATACACCTTATACACACAGCCTGAAGGTCATTTAATACAATATTTTTAATAACTTTGTGTATTAAACAAATTTTGTGTACATTGAGCCATCAGAAAACAAAGGTTTCACTATCTCACTCTCACTCAAAAAAGTCCGTATTTCGGAATATTTGGATATGGGATACTAAATATGTAACAATAAAAATACAAAAAGTTGAATATTTAAATGGGATACGGTCAATAGGTCGACCACACTTAGGGCGACAGTAATTAGGTCAACATGCATTAGCTCGACATGGTCATTAGGTTGACATGGAAAAAGGTTGACATGCGTTTTTCGGGTGTGGTATGGAAGGTAGATAGTAACTAGGTCGACAGTGTCTAGGACGACCACCGTTGGTCGACAGTAACTAGGTCGACAGTGTCTCTAGGTCGACATGGTCTAGGTCAAAAGGTCGACATGAGTTTTTTTATATATTTTTTGTGTTGTTTTCTTCGTAGAGTGACCGGGAACCCCAATTAGTTCACCATGTCCCTTCGTATGGCTCGCTTCGCTTTCCATGGTCGACCTAATAACCCATACCCATAGATAATATGTCTAAATATATTGCAAAAGATGTAAGGGGAGATATATCAAGCCTTGGAGAGAGAAAAGGTGGAACATTTTCCCAGTGCTACCAATCAACTGTCAGTTTCACAGCACTGAGGTCATGGGTTCTATTCCCACCATGGCCATAACAGTGTGGAGTTTGTATATTCTCCGCATGTGTGCGTGGGTTTTCATCCAGGTACTGGGATTCCTCACGCAATCCAAAAATATACTGGTAGGTTAGTTGTCTTCCAACAAAAATCAACCCTATTGTGCAAGTGTGTTTATGTACATGGGCAGACCTGATGGGCCAAGTGGTTCTTATCTGCCGTCAAATTCTCGGTTTCTATGTAACTTCTCTACTGTTTTTCTCCCTCACAGGCCTGATACATTTACCCTGGTATGGTTTGTCATTGCATATGATTGGTGAGTAGTGATGTCATAATGAAACGTGTGCATTATAAATATATAAAGATTATAAGGAATAAATTTGACTCTTGTTTTCCATTGTCGACTAATGGATTGCATGACAAAATCACTTTCTGTATGTTGATAGTGAAAAAGAGGAGGTCAGTAATTAAAGGGTAATTTATTTTGTTGCAACTTTTTAAAGAAAAACAAATCATTAAGTCCTTATTCCTGTTTCATGGTGTCCTCGCTTCTTCACATCCTCCGATAGTACAGTATCTATGCTGAGGCTTTCTCATGTCTTGGTGTTTGTAAGCCAATGACCCACCACACATGACCCAACACAAAACTATAGCTTTAGGCGTTCATCAGGTCTCACTTCATAGAAGCCTGGCATCATCCAGGGCCATCACAGCACAGAGGAAGTAGCTTAAGGGGAGAGACCCAAAACAAGTTGGAAAATTGAGGGATTATAAGTATTTATTATAACGAGTAGAAAAAATAATATTATTCTTTAAGGGTACTAACTGTATAATGATGTTAGATGAGGACTTGCTGAAGAACGAGCTGGTTCATTCGCACTCTTTACTCCTTCTGATCCTGAAAAAGTCACTATGCACCCATCACAAAAATTAGATTGTAAGCTTTTTTGGCCAGTGCATCAATGTTCAACTTCTGTGCTATGTAATTGTAAACGTATGTACGTAAATATGTGATACAATTTTAAATTACAATATTGCAGTGCATAAACTGTTTTTCTTTCTTTCTCTTACGTCCTAGGGGATACTGGGAATCCATTTAGTACTATCGGGTATAGACGGGTCCACTAGGAGCCTTGGGCACTTTAAGAATTTGATAGTGTGCGCTGGTTCCTCCCTCTATGCCCCTCCTACCAGACTCAGTTTAGAAAATGTGCCCAGAGGAGCTGGTCACGCTGAAGGAAGCTCCTGAAGAGCATTTATTTTATATGTTTGTTATTTTCAGTCAGGACTGGATGGCACCAGCCTGCCTGCTTCGTGGGACTTAGGGGGGAAGGGAACGGCCCAACCTCTTGTAGGGTTAATGGTCCCGTTTTCCCTGACAGGACACTAGCTCCTGAGGGAACTAGTTGCAAGCCCCACCACGGCGAGCGTACACCACCGCAGCATGCCGCCACCCCTAACAGAGCCAGAAGAAGGAAGAGTGGTGAGTACTAAGCCGGCGTCCCTGTTAGCGGGTCGCCGGCCATTATGGCGACATGAGGGTACGGAGATGCACGGCTTCTGAACGGAGTGGACCGCGTCTCCCGCTGTGTAAGGACACAGATGTTGAACAGCGGACACAGTACCCAGACTGACAACAAAGCCATAAAAGGAGTCTGTCTCCATTTTATGCACTCAGACACAAACAGCCAGTATAAAAAAGAGCGGTAAGACCACGCGCCATTGGAGGGGCGGGGCTTCACTATGAGCGCATCCAGCAGCTCACCAGCGCCATTTTCCCTGTGCAGCTGACACAGATGCTAACTGACAGATACACGCAGCTCCTCTGGAGAGACTCCAGATTACCTTAGCGGTACCTGGGGGTCATAGCACGGGGGGAGCGGTTATTAGTGTACTTTGGGGGGTCATTCCGAGTTAATCGCTCGCTAGCTGTTTTTAGCAGCCGTGCGAACATAAGGTTGCAGCCCACAGGGGAGTGTATTTTAGCCTTGCAAGTATGCCATCGCATATGCAGCCGAGCTGTGCAAAAACATTTTGTGCAGTTTCTGGGTAGCTCTGAACTTACTCAGCCCTTGCGATCACTTCAGCCTGTCCGGGGCCGGAATTGACGTCAGACAACCGCCCTGCAAATGCTTGGACACGCCTGCGATTTTTCAAACCTTCCCAGAAAACGGTCAGTTGCCACCCACAAACGCCTTCTTCCTGTCAATCTCTTTGCGATCAGCTGTGCGAATGGATTCTTCGGTGCATTCGCATGCGCAGTTCTGACCTGATCGCAGCGCAGCGAAAAAACTAGCATATGATCAGGTCGGAATGACGCCCTAAGTCCCTAATCTAGGTACTTAGTCTGCGACCCAGCTAAACTTGGCATAAGTGGTCAGGGCGCTGTGTGCTGGCTCCATACTCTCTCATTGTCTCCCTGTAAGGGCTCTTTGTGTGTTAATTGTGCATTTAACCTTTTCCTGCTTGTGTGTGCTGTCGCTGTTACAGTATGTCAGGCAAAGAGTGTGTTTCATGTAAGGCACAGGGTTCCTCTTCTCCAGGGGGTTCACTAGTGTGTACTCAGCGTAGTGTCCCTTCCCAGGGTAGTGGGGCAGAACCAGCATGGCTGGACTCCATTAGGGGAATGATTTCCAACATTTCTACTAAATTGTACCGCAATGAAAAAGAGACAATACTTAAGACAATCTATGACTGAGTTTATGAAAAGAGACTCAATACTCAGTCCCTGCAATTTGTCCGCAAAAACTTACTTTGGCCCACATCCTGCAGTCTGACTCTGATAATGAGGGGTCAGACATGGAGGAGGGGAAGGTGGACTCAGAGGTGGGGGAGGGTACTCTGTCACAGGGAATAGAGGCTCTCATAGAAGCTATCAGAGAAGTTCTGCATATCCCTGATAAGATAACAGAGGAGACTGAGGAATCTTATTTTAATATGAAAAAGAAATCCTCAGCCACTTTTCCTGTGTCAAAGGAACTAATACCCTGTTTGAAGAACCGTGGGTTAATCCTGATAGGAAATTTCAAATCCCTAAAAGGTTGCTATCACCTTTTCCTTTTCCTCCTGAGGATAGGAAAAAATGGGAAAATCCACCGATAGTGGATGCATCAGTATCCAGGCTGTCACGAAAAAAATTGTATTGCCTGCCCCGGGTGCAGCCTCCCTGAAAGACGTGGCTGATCGTAAAATTTAAACCCCACTCAAATCCTTGTATACAGCTGCTGGGGTGACCCAGAGACCCACTATAGCATGTAGGTGGATTACAAGAGATATTACCAAATGGTCGAGTAACCTAATTGAGAGGGTAGACACCTTGCCTCAAGGGGAGATTATTTTACTCCTGCAACATATACAGTACACTGTGAATTTTATGGTGTAACCCTTAAAAGAAATAGGCTTGCTTAATGCATGCACCACTGCTATGGCAGTGTCAGCACACAGGGGCTTATGGCTACACCAGTGGACTGCTGACGCGGACTCCAGCACAGGCGTGGAAGGCCTACCCTTCACAGGAGAGGCCTTATTTGGAGATGAACTAGACAAATGAATCTCCAAAGCTACTGCGGGTAAGTCCACATACCTTCCTACTGCCGCTCCCCCAGCTAGGAAGGCCTACTCAGGACCCAATTTACAGTCCTTTCGGACTGCCAAGTTTAGGGGCAAGCCCAGAGGTTCTTCTATCTCCACCAGAGGCGCTAGAGGTAAACCAAGCAAACCATCAACTGCTGGTTCACAGGAACAGGGCTCAAGCTCTGCTTCCTCAAAACCTTCAGCATGATGGTCGACCGAGATGCCTGGAAGACTGGCAGGTGGGAGCCCGGCTAAAATTCTTCAGTCACATCTGGACAACATCGTGCCAGGATCCCTGGGTTATAGATCTTATTTCCCAGGGCTACAGACTGGAGTTCCAAGAGCCCCCACCTCACAGAATCTTCAAATCAGGCTTACCAGTTTCACAAGAGGCCAGTATAACTGTACATAACGCCATTTAAAAAATGGTACAGACCCAGGTCATTGTTCCAGTTCCACCTCATCTGCAAAACAAGGGGTACTATACCAACTTGTTTGTAGTACCGAAACTGGACGGTTTGGTGAGGCCGATTCTGAACCTCAAGTCGTTGAACCCGTACTTACGTGTATTCAAATTCAAGATGGAGTCTCTGAGAGTGGTGCTCTCAGGTCTGGAGGAGGGGGAATTCCTAGTGTCTCTGGATATCAAGGATGCGTACCTTCACATTCCGATCTGGCCGCCTCATCAGACTTATCTATGATTTGCACTGCAGGACTGTCACTACCAGTTCCAGGCCATTTGGTCTCTCCACGGCACCGAGAGTGTTCACCAAAGTGATGGAAGTGAACATAATTCCTGGACGATCATCTGATAAAGGCACCATCGAGGGAGTGGTTGTTGGACAGCATTGGCCTTCCAACCAGACTACTCCTGGATTACGGGTGGATGCTGAACCTACCAAAATCTCACCTAGAACCGACACAGAGGCTTGCTTTCCTGGGAATGATACTGGACACAGTCTCAGAGAGAGTGTTCCTTCCCTTGGAGAAGGCTATGGTAATCCAGTCGATGGTTCGGACTGTCCTGAAGCCAACCCGGATCTCGGTGCATCTTTTCTCGTAGTAAATCCTTTTCTCGTAGTCCGTAGGGGATACTGGGCGCCTGCCTGGTGCTTTGTTCTACCTGCACTGTTACTTGGTTAAGTATTCTGGTAGTGATGAGCGGGTTCGGATCCTCGGAATCCGACCCGCCCGAACTTCACCTTTTTTTTTTACACGGGTCCGAGCGACTCGGATCCTCCCGCCTTGCTCGGTTAACCCGAGCGCGCCCGAACGTCATCATCCCGCTGTCGGATTCTCGCGAGACTCGGATTCTATATAAGGAGCCGCGCGTCGCCGCCATTTTCACACGTGCATTGAGATTGATAGGGAGTGGACGTGGCTGGCGTCCTCTCCGTTATAGTAGAACACAGAGTGACTTAGTTATAATTGTGGGGAGGATTGGGGACGGGGAGCAGCTGTTAGGGAGTACAGTGCAGGGTTTTGATTATACCACCAGTGAGTTTAATCCTTTGTTTCTCTGCCTGAAAAAAATGCTCCGACCACCATATCTGTGCTCACTCAGTGTGCTGCACTGCTGCATGATATATCTGTGCTGAGTGCACTGCTCTGCTCACACTGCCTAATTGTGGGGACTGGGGAGCAGTTATAGCAGGAGTACAGTGCACAGTTTTGCTGACAGTGACCACTAGTCCAGTATACGTTTGTCTGCCTGAAAAACACTCCTGTGTTTTTTTTTTCTTCATACTAGTTTAGCAGTCTGCTGACAGTGTCCACCAGGTCCGTTATACAGTATATTATATATATAAGCAGCAGTACGGTAGGCCACGGCTGTACCTACCTCTGTGTCGTCAGTGCACTCGTCGTCCATAAGTAATATAATACTATACTATCCATCCATCTACATTGTATACCTGTGTTTTTTTTTTTCTTCATACTAGTTTAGCAGTCTGCTGACAGTGTCCACCAGGTCCGTTATACAGTATATTATATATATAAGCAGCAGTACGGTAGGCCACGGCTGTACCTACCTCTGTGTCATCAGTGCACTTGTCGTCCATAAGTAATATAATACTATACTATCCATCCATCTACATTGTATACCTGTGTTGTTGTTTTTTTCTTCATACTAGTTTAGCAGTCTGCTGACAGTGTCCACCAGGTCCGTTATACAGTATATTATATATATATATAAGCAGCAGTACGGTAGGCCACGGCTGTACCTACCTCTGTGTCGTCAGTGCACTCGTCGTCCATAAGTAACATAATACTATACTATCCATCCATCTACATTGTATACCTGTGGTGTTTTTTTTTTCTTCATACTAGTTTAGCAGTCTGCTGACAGTGTCCACCAGGTCCGTTATACAGTATATTATATATATATAAGCAGCAGTACGGTAGGCCACGGCTGTACCTACCTCTGTGTCGTCAGTGCACTCGTCGTCCATAAGTAATATAATACTATACTATCCATCCATCTACATTGTATACCTGTGGTGTTTTTTTTTCTTCATACTAGTTTAGCAGTCTGCTGACAGTGTCCACCAGGTCCGTTATACAGTATATTATATATATATAAGCAGCAGTACAGTAGGCCACAGCTGTACCTACCTCTGTGTCGTCAGTGCACTCGTCGTCCATAAGTAATATAATACTATACTATCCATCCATCTACATTGTATACCTGTGCTGTTTTTTTTTTTCTTCATACTAGTTTAGCAGTCTGCTGACAGTGTCCACCAGGTCCGTTATACAGTATATTATATATATAAGCAGCAGTACGGTAGGCCACGGCTATACCTACCTCTGTGTCGTCAGTGCACTCGTCGTCCATAAGTAATATAATACTATACTATCTATCCAACTACATTGTATACCTGTGGTGTTTTTTTTTCCTTCATACTAGTTTAGCAGTCTGCTGACAGTGTCCACCAGGTCCGTTATTATTATTCTGTATATATTATATATATAGCAGTACGGTAGGCCACGGCTGTACCTACCTCTGTGTCATCACTCGTCGTCCATAAGTATAAGTAATAATAGTATACTATCCACCCATCTACATTGTATACCTGTGGTGGCTTTTAGTTGTGCGCAAAATATGGAGAACAAAAATGTGGAGGTTAAAAAAATAGGGAAAGATCAAGATCCACTTCCACCTCGTGCTGAAGCTGCTGCCACTAGTCATGGCCGAGACGATGAAATGCCATCAACGTCGTCTGCCAAGGCCGATGCCCAATGTCATAGTACAGAGCATGTAAAATCCAAAACACAAAAGATCAGTAAAAAAATGACCCAAAAATCAAAATTAAAAGCGTCTGAGAAGCGTAAACTTGCCAATATGCCATTTACGACACGGAGTGGCAAGGAACGGCTGAGGCCCTGGCCTATGTTCATGGCTAGTGGTTCAGCTTCACATGAGGATGGAAGCACTCATCCTCTCGCTAGAAAAAAGAAAAGACTTGCGGCAAAAGCACAGCAAAGAACTGTGCGTTCTTCGAAATCCCAAATCCACAAGGAGAGTCCAATTGTGTCGGTTGCGATGCCTGACCTTCCCAACACTGGACGGGAAGAGCTTGCACCTTCCACCATTTGCACGCCCCCTGCAAGTGTTGAAAGGAGCACCCACAGTCCAGTTCCTGATAGTGAAATTGAAGATGTCAGTGTTGAAGTACACCAGGATGAGGATATGGGTGTTGCTGGCGCTGGGGAGGAAATTGACAAGGAGGATTCTGATGGTGAGGTGGTTTGTTTAAGTCAGGCACCCGGGGAGACACCTGTTGTCCGTGGGAGGAATATGGCCATTGACATGCTTGGTGAAAATACCAAAAAATCAGCTCTTCAGTGTGGAAGTATTTCAACAGAAATGCGGACAACATTTGTCAAGCCGTGTGTTGCCTTTGTCAAGCTGTAATAAGTAGGGGTAAGGACGTTAACCACCTCGGAACATCCTCCCTTATACGTCACCTGCAGCGCATTCATAATAAGTCAGTGACAAGTTCAAAAACTTTGGGCGACAGCGGAAGCAGTCCACTGACCAGTAAATCCCTTCCTCTTGTAACCAAGCTCGCGCAAACCACACCACCAACTCCCTCAGTGTCAATTTCCTCCTTACCCAGGAAAGCCAATAGTCCTGCAGGCTATGTCACTGGCAAGTCTGACGAGTCCTCTCCTGCCTGGGATTCCTCCGATGCATCCTTGAGTGTAACGCCTACTGCTGCTGGCGCTGCTGTTGTTGCTGCTGGGAGTCGATCGTCATCCCAGAGGGGAAGTCGGAAGACCACTTGTACTACTTCCAGTAAGCAATTGACTGTCCAACAGTCCTTTGCGAGGAAGATGAAATATCACAGCAGTCATCCTGTTGCAAAGCGGATAACTGAGGCCTTGACAACTATGTTGGTGTTAGACGTGCGTCCAGTATCCGCCGTTAGTTCACGGGGAACTAGACAATTGCTTGAGGTAGTGTGCCCCCGTTACCAAATACCATCTAGGTTCCACTTCTCTGGGCAGGCGATACCGAGAATGTA
The DNA here is from genome assembly GCF_028390025.1 of Pseudophryne corroboree. Taxonomy (NCBI): domain Eukaryota; kingdom Metazoa; phylum Chordata; class Amphibia; order Anura; family Myobatrachidae; genus Pseudophryne; species Pseudophryne corroboree. The sequence continues at coordinate 84,879,883 of NC_086445.1, forward strand.
CACGGACGTCAGAAAAAGAGTCACCAGTGTCCTAAAAAATGCAGTTGTACCCAATGTCCACTTAACCACGGACATGTGGACAAGTGGAGCAGGGCAGACTCAGGACTACATGACTGTGACAGCCCACTGGGTAGATGTATTGCCTCCCGCTGCAAGAACAGCAGCGGCGGCACCAGTAGCAGCATCTCGCAAACGCCAACTCGTTCCTAGGCAGGCTACGCTTTGTATCACAGCTTTCCAGAATACGCACACAGCTGAAAACCTCTTACGGCAACTGAGGAAGATCATCGCAGAATGGCTTACCCCAATTGGACTCTCCTGGGGATTTGTGGCATCGGACAACGCCAGCAATATTGTGCGTGCATTACATCTGGGCAAATTCCAGCACGTCCCATGTTTTGCACATACCTTGAATTTGGTGGTGCAGAATTATTTAAAAAACGACAGGGGCGTGCAAGAGATGCTGTCGGTGGCCAGAAGAATTGCGGGCCACTTTCGGCGTACAGGCACCGCGTACAGAAGACTGGAGCACCACCAAAAACACCTGAACCTGCCCTGCCATCATCTGAAGCAAGAGGTGGTAACGAGGTGGAATTCAACCCTCTATATGCTTCAGAGGATGGAGGAGCAGCAAAAGGCCATTCAAGCCTATACATCTGGCCACGATATAGGCAAAGGAGGTGGAATGCACCTGTCTCAAGCGCAGTGGAGAATGATTTCAACGTTGTGCAAGGTTCTGCTACCTTTTGAACTTGCCACACGTGAAGTCAGTTCAGACACTGCCAGCCTGAGTCAGGTCATTCCCCTCATCAGGCTTTTGCAGAAGAAGCTGGAGGCATTGAATGAGGAGCTAAAACAGAGCAATTCCGCTAGGCATGTGGGACTTGTGGATGGAGCCCTTCATTCGCTTAACCAGGATTCACGGGTGGTCAATCTGTTGAAATCAGAGCACTACATTTTGGCCACTGTGCTCGATCCTAGATTTAAAACCTACGTTGGATCTCTCTTTCCAGCAGACACAAGTCTGCAGAGGTTCAAAGAACTGCTGGTGAGAAAATTGTCAAGTCAAGCGGAACGCGACCCGTCAACATCTCCTCCTTCACATTCTCCCGCAACTGGGGGTGCGAGGAAAAGGCTACGAATTCCGAGCCCACCCGATGGTGGTGATGCAGGGCAGTCTGGAGCGACTGTTGATGCTGACATCTGGTCCGGACTGCAGGACCTGCCAACGATTACTGACATGTCGTCTACTGTCACTGCATATGATTCTCTCACCATTGAAAGAATGGTGGAGGATTATATGAGTGACCGCATCCAAGTAGGCACGTCAGACAGTCCGTACGTATACTGGCAGGAAAAAGAGGCAATTTGGAGGCCCTTGCACAAACTGGCTTTATTCTACCTAAGTTGCCCTCCCTCCAGTGTGTACTCCGAAAGAGTGTTTAGTGCCGCCGCTCACCTTGTCAGCAATCGGCGTACGAGGTTACTTCCAGAAAATGTGGAGAAGATGATGTTCATTAAAATGAATTATAATCAATTCCTCCTTGGAGACATTCACCAGCAGCAATTGCCTCCAGAAAGTACACGGGGACCTGAGATGGTGGATTCCAGTGGGGAATTAATAATCTGTGAGGAGGGGGATGTACACAGTGAAAGGGGTGATGAATCGGACGATGATGATGATGAGGTGGACATCTTGCCTCTGTAGAGCCAGTTTGTGCAAGGAGAGATTGATTGCTTCTTTTTTGGTGGGGGCCCAAACCAACCAGTCATTTCAGTCACAGTCGTGTGGCAGACCCTGTCGCTGAAATGATGGGTTCGTTAAAGTGTGCATGTCCCGTTTTTACAACATAAGGGTGGGTGGGAGGTCCCAAGGACAATTCCATCTTGCACCTCTTTTTTCTTTCTTTTTTCTTTGCGTCATGTGCTGTTTGGGGAGTATTTTTTGGAAGGGCCATCCTGCGTGACACTGCAGTGCCACTCCTAGATGGGCCAGGTGTTTGTGTCGGCCACTAGGGTCGCTTAGCTTAGTCGTCACACAGCTACCTCATTGCGCCTCTTTTTTTCTTTGCGTCATGTGCTGTTTGGGGAGTATTTTTTGGAAGGGCCATCCTGCGTGACACTGCAGTGACACTCCTAGGTGGGCCAGGTGTTTGTGTCGGCCACTAGGGTCGCTTAGCTTAGTCGTCACACAGCTACCTCATTGCGCCTCTTTTTTTGTTTGCGTCATGTGCTGTTTGGGGAGTATTTTTTGGAAGGGCCATCCTGCGTGACACTGCAGTGCCACTCCTAGATGGGCCAGGTGTTTGTGTCGGCCACTAGGGTCGCTTAGCTTAGTCGTCACACAGCTACCTCATTGCGCCTCTTTTTTTCTTTGCGTCATGTGCTGTTTGGGGAGTATTTTTTGGAAGGGCCATCCTGCAGTGCCACTCCTAGATGGGCCAGGTGTTTGTGTCGGCCACTTGGGTCGCTTAGCTTAGTCACACAACGACTTTGGTGCAGCTCTTTTTTTCTTTGCATCATGTGCTGTTTGGGGACTATTTTTTTAAGTGCCATCCTGTCTGACATTGCAGTGCCACTCCTAGATGGGCCAGGTGTTTGTGTCAGCCACTTGTGTCGCTTAGCTTAGCCATCCAGCGACCTCGGTGCAAATTTTAGGACTAAAAATAATATTGTGAGGTGTGAGGTATTCAGAATAGGCTGAAAATGAGTGGAAATTATGGTTATTGAGGTTAATAATACTATGGGATCAAAATGACCCCCAAATTCTATGATTTAAGCTGTTTTTTAGGGTTTTTTGTAAAAAAACACCCGAATCCAAAACACACCCGAATCCGACAAAAAAAATTCGGTGAGGTTTTGCCAAAACGCGTTCGAACCCAAAACACGGCCACGGAACCGAACCCAAAACCAAAACACAAAACCCGAAAAATTTCAGGTGCACATCACTATATTCTGGTTTGGTTAGCTGTTGCTGTTCCTGTTCAAGTTTGGTTATCATGGCTTTCCTCTTGTTCTGTGTGTGCTTGTTCATAATCTCACTGGTAGGAGGAGCATAGAGGGAGGAGCCAGCGCACACTATCAAATTCTTAAAGTGCCCAAGGCTCTTAGTGGACCCGTCTATACCCCATGGTACTAAATGGATTCCCAGTATCCCCTACGGACTACGAGAAAAGGATTTAACGGTAGAAGATAAGCGTACCAGAATTCACACATTAAGTGTTGTAACGTGTAAAACAAGGTTTCTTTATAATCAAATTGTGTTCAAATAGTGATCATAAATTGGTGTTTGTTGGTTGTATGCTTTAATAAGAGCGTACCCCACTCACTATGGTTGTGGGATAAACAAAGCCTATAAAGGTATCTTTAGATTCTATGGTGAAAAGTGAGAGAGTGTACCCCACTCACAATAATGTGGATGAAGCAAAGCACGTAAAGGTATCTTTGGCATTTGTTTTTGTATTGTATCTTGATGTGTGGTGACACTTCAGGGAAGAACACTATCTAAGGCAGCTCCATTTAGCACCAGTGTAGCAAGAGTCCCCTAATCCCCCTTTTTGGTTTAATAAACCATTTGGGTATTAGCAAAATCCTATGTATGTCAACAGTATCCAGTTGGGCAGGACCAGGAATCATAGATATTACTCTCTAACAGAACCATACCAGTCTATGATGCCAGCTATGCTGAGCCTACTTTGCATATGTCTGTACTGTATAGAGGTTGGGTTCGGGTGACCGGCAGTTGGGAGACCGTCAGTCACCATACCGACGCTGGGATCCCGGCTTTTAGATTGCCGGCGGGGGAAGGGGGCGAATGCAACAAAGCCCCTTGCGGGCTTGCTGCACTTGCCACGGGTCCTATTCCCACTCTATGGGTGCCCTGGACACCCACGAGTGGGAATAGTCCCTGTTGGTTGGCAAGCTGACCGCCGGGCTGTTCACCGTTCGGGATTCCGGCATCTGTACAGTCACAAAACCACATCTCCTGAAGAAAAGGGTCACAACTCAACCACAATAAAATAAAAAATACTTATATGGTAGAATAGTTGGATTTTGAACAACTGTAAAATTGAACAATGCAACTTTGTTTACAGCACTAAGGTCTTGTACAAATCTGTTAGTGCTCTTGCCTGGTTTATTTTCCGGGGTGTTGTAAGGTGGTAAGGTTAAAGTCTTGTATTGCAGATCTTATACATTTTTCAGCATAGTGAGAAAATGGACACTGACTGCCTTAAAGATAGTGTTGTGACCATCCAACAGCCACCATCAGGGTGATACTTCTGCAAGTATCTCTTTCTAAAATAATTGGAACAGGTTGCGTAGTGAGTAATTGGGGTATATTTTTACTAACATTCGTAATTCTCCCGATTTGGTGGGAGAATAATCACGAATGACATCGAAAGTGTAAAACAGCAACTTTTTTAATTTATTACGACTAATTTACTAAGCTGTCGTATTTTGCATTTTCGTGTTTTCCGATGTCGATGTCATTCGTGATTTTCTGGTGTGTAATGCGGCCGATTTGGTAGTTTTGCGGCCGTGTTTTCGTGTTTTTTTATGACTGCGTCACATGTTTGTTACGGCAGTGTTTGTCCGTGCACGGCCGCGTTTTTTTCCTAAGTTTCGTTTTTGTCACTCGTCCGTGATTGATTGTATTCGTAATGGAGGAGTGTCTGTGCACATTACTATAAAAACGCCCCAAACACACCGCACCTCGTGGGTTTAGCTAGTGGAGAGGAGAGAGGAAGGTGTATTTGGAGTTGGTGAGTTTGGTGGATTTTTTGGTGGTTTTTGTGAGGAGTTTAGCGATTGTTGAGTGATGTACTGTGTGTGTAAGTAGTCTTGTCATACTTGTTGTGGTGTTTTTTCAAAGTTTGTTAATTTTTTTGTCCTTGTTTTTTTTTTCAAGTCTATTGTCATTGTTTGTGAGTGAGTGAGTGAGTGAGTGTGTGTGTATGTGTGTGTGTGTGTGTGTGTGTGTGTGTGTTGGCTGTGTGGTGTGTTGCGGTAGTGGAGGAGTGTGTTTTCTGTTTTTTTTTTTCTGTGTTTTGTGTAGTTTGTCCTGGTTATGTCTGACTCAGAGGTCAGTGTGGTGGAGGAGGTTAGTGAGAGGGAGGAGGTCAGTGTGGTGGAGGAGGTTAGTGAGAGGGAGGAGGTGAGTGAGGTGGAGGAGGTGAGTGAGATGGAGGGGGGTAGTGAGAGGGAGGAGGTTAGTGAGGAGGAGGAGGGGGTGCCTGTTGCTGCGTCCTCCAGTGATAGCGATGGTGCTGTAGCTCCGCAGCCACGCACCACTACCAAGACTGGGCGCAATGTAAAGTTCAGCTATGCTGAGAACATGGCGTTGGTGCGGGAGCTGATGAGGCATCATCGCCAATTGTTTGGGCAGGATGCTGCCAAGGTGTCCTCCCGCAGGAAGTCTGTCCTGTGGGGGAAAGTTATCCATGCAGTTAATAGTGAGGGTGAGGCGGACTGAGGACACGTGTCGCAAAAGGTTTTACGACATCAGACTAGCGCTATTATAAAGTATTAAAACTTTAAAACAGGAACTTGAAGTAGGAATCTCCTCATCCAGAACACCATTCAACTGTTTCCCCGCTTATCAGAAAGACACTCACTTTATAGTTCTGTCTCGAGTTCCTATAAAGGTATTAAGCAGAAATTAGTTTACTTTACATTACGTACAAAATGGTTACAGTACACTAAGGTTTTGCAGTTAACAATGTGTTTTCCAAGTATGGTCATAATGTTTTTTAACATTTTTCAACAGTACGCCAGACCAGCGCTCCAGACAGGCCACTGCCAACTGATGTGGGTGCTGGGATTGCAGGTAAGAATTCACTGTAGTCACATATTCTGCAAACACATAGAAGTACAAAATAATAATGTTTATCTATTCACATAGGTTCTTATTCTGCAAGCCGCCCTCTAAGGCGCCCATCACAGGTCTATGTAAACTTACCCAGGAGGCCAAGTAAGACGCGCCGTGTGGATTTGGAATCAGCGGATCCATCTTCCCCACCCAGGCGGCGCATCTCTGCAGTCTTGTCCCAGCCACCACAGGCACTATTGTGTAGTCCCCAAAGTGATGAGCCCCGATCACCTCAGTTATCTGGTGAGTAAAAACATACACTAAACACATTCAAAAATGTAGACACAGTACATTTACTATGATGAGATTTGTAGCTGTGATGACATGTTTGCCATAACAACCAATCTGATTTCACGAATAAACTTCTTGAAGGTGCAAATGCAAAAATTATCAAAGTCTAATTGTTTGCTATGGCCAACATCACATTTAAAAATGACCACCCATCTTACTAAATTTAGTCCACACACAAAAAGAAGAGCAACTTACTCACCTAACTACCTCCCCTCCACAGCATTATAGTGTTCACACACCTCCCCTGTCCTGGATGTAGACTGCTTACTTGATCTGCTCCTCTGGACCATCCAGGTGAGCAGTCTATATCCTGGACAGGGGAGGTGTGAGAACACTATAATGCTGTGGAGGGGAGGTAGTTAGGTGTGGAACCCGCCAGTCAGTCTATGTGCACGCCTGTGATGGGACATATGTTTTTATAAACAAAAGATTACTCGTTTAGAAATACACAACTCAAATATAAAAATGTCCGGAGTATTATTAAGTTTGAAATGTTTAGGACTAAAAAATATATTAAATGTAAACTAAACAGTGCATGTTGGCCACCCCATACAGAACCAACCTTCACGTCCGACGTTGACCAGCAGGAACCAGAACAACAAGCCACCTATACACTGCACCTAACACCCGTTGTTCCGACCCAGGAAACCCAGCCGCAGGATATCCCCCAACCCTCCATTAGTCCACAACTGCTCCAAGCTCCACCCCAGCAACAAATGTCCGCGGACTTTTGGTCCAGTTTGGCAACCCAACAGAGCCAAAACACTGCCTGCCTGAACGCCCACACCCAACACCTTGCCAGTCTGCCCCATCATCTGCCGCGCATTAGTAGGAACTCGGGCAGACTGATTGTCCAGGTAGGCAGAATTGCCACTTCTATGGAGCAAATCCGGACCGACAACACTCAAATGCTGGCTAATTTAACGCGCATCATTGATGAGCAACAGCGCCAGCAGCAAGCACTCATCCAACTGGTCCAACACAATCAGATGGTAAATGAGTCATTGTCGAGGATTGTGGCCAGCCACACTGCAAGTAACAACCAACTGAATGCCAGCATTCACAATTTAAGCCAAAGCATCACTTTGATGGCAGCACAACAAGTGAGCTCCAGCTCAGGAACCACGACCCCTAGCCAAACACCAGTAACCTCCCCTGTTCGTAGATCCTCCCGAGCACGTGCCAGTGAGCCAGCACAAAGCACGGCACCCAGCACACACAAGAAAAAAAAATAACACGAAAATAAAATTTTAGAAACACAATAAAACTTTGATTATTCAAATCACACAACTTCCGGTGTCTGTGTCAAACATTGTTGAACACGCTATGTGTGTATTATTTACTGGGGTAATGAATGACAATGTATTTTGAACAATCACTAACTAAAATGTACAGACCACTATAAAGAACAAACACTAAGTAAGAAAACACACATTCACACTTACAAAAATGTATTGCAAAGTGTTTAGTCAAGGTTAATTACATCCAAAAAAAAACTTACCTGTAAAATACAGCAGAATCACTTCTTGCCTTACCTGCCTCCCTACATCTGTACTCACACTGTCACCAGATGTTTCTAACTCCTCTGCTTGCTGACTGTTTTCTTCATCATGATGTGCCAGATGTTGATTCAAACACAGATTATGTAGAAAACAGCAGCAGAACACAATCCTAGTCACCTTGGAGGGACTATACAACAAAAGGCCTGCAGATTTATCCAGACACCGAAACCTAGATTTCAGCACCCCAAAACATCTTTCTATCACATTCCGCGTAGCCTTATGTGCATGATTGTAACTGTGTTCAGCAGGAGAATCAGGTTGGGACTATGGAGTCAGTAGCCAAGAGTAGCAGCCATAACCCCCATCACCTGAAATACAGATATAGGCAACATTAGTACATGTGTCTGATGAATAATTACCCCAAACAAAAATGGTGTTTGTAGTTAACACACATACACACAACACACTTTGAACATACCCAGCAGCCAGCCATCAGGCATTTGTCCGTCCTCAAATTTATCAAAGAGAGATGACTGACTGAGGATGAAGGAGTCATGGCAGCCGCCAGGGTAACCTGCAACCACACTCATAATTTTGAGATTTGCATCACAAACCACCTGGACATTAGTTGATTGGCTAGAATGCCGATTAGTATATATATATTGTCGGCCCCTAGGTGGTCTCAGCTCAACGTGTGTGCAATCTATGGCCCCCAGCACATTGGGCATGTGAGCAAGCTCATAGAAAGCTACCCTGACAGCATGCCACTGCGACTCCTGGGTAGGGAAGCAGATAGAGGCATTTATATGTGGTTCCAAGACATCCAAAACCTGAGTGGACATTAATAAATCTAAGGTGAGTGTCATGATCTGTATTCAATACAATACTGTGTTATAAGACCTTACAGAAGCAACACTTAGACATAGACGTGTATGTATTTTTCAACTCACCTGATTCAAAAATTTAGAAAAGGTGGGCTGGGAGATACCAATAACGTCGCCTGTCACAGCCTGGAAGCTCCCAGTAGCCATAAAGTGTAACACAGCCAGGAGTTTGTGCAGGCCTGAGACAGAGCGAGAGCGTGCTGTCTCAGGATCTAGTCCCAGTTTGACAAGGTCATACAGTCGAAAAATGTTGTTTCTATTTAGGCGAAACATCTGTATGACCCTATCATCAGACAATGCGTTTAAGTTTAAACGACCCCTAAAAAAACGTGGCTGGCGCAGCCTCCGCGGCACCTGTACAACCTGCTGACCATGTTCACTTACCTGGCCCAGATTTCTTCCAGACTCATGGACCAGTCTCAGGTATCCCCCAGCAACCAGTAAATCTGTAGCACACACCACAGCCGCCATTTCAGAGTGAGAGAATTTCCAATTGTGCCTGGGACCCTTTTATAGGGCCAAACATTCAGGTGTGAGTAATGGATAATTGACTACACATGTAAACACGCTTCTCAAAAGCAGGTCTGTTTTTTTTTAGGACTTTTTTACGATTTGTATTTTTTCACGGCCGCAAATGCATTTTCACGGTAGACATTACAAATACAAATTGTTAGTAAATGACCGAGATTCATATCTAAACAGCCGCGTTTTGACCGATGGTGTATTTATTCGTATTTTTATTCTTGGACTTGCAAAAAAATACGAATGGCCTCATCACTGCCGTGATTTCTGCTTAGTAAATGACCGAGATGACACTTTGATGAAAAAACGGCATCTCGGTCAAAATCGGGACCTTAGTAAATATACCCCATTGTTTCTACTTTTGTGTACATTTATGTTTCCTCCACCAACAGAGTGATACTGCTGCAATGCTGCAAGGATCTCTTTCTAAAATAATTGGAACATGTTGGCCTGACAAATTGGTTAGTACCTCACGTTCACTGGTCAAAAGATCAAAAATGGAACCCTCAATTGTGTCCTGGGAGCGCCAAATACTCATGATCTTGGGATCATACCACGTTTGTAACCAGAAACTGGGATTCTGGAGCAAATGTGAACAGTATTAAATCCTTGTACTTAATACACACTGGTTCCTGATAAAGAAACCACCTTCTTTATGGACCGTACATACAATAAAAAAAAGATTTATTATCAAGTAGGGTAAATACTGTATCCTTCTTACCGGATCACACGGTTCCTCAGCTTAAGTTCTAGATTTGGCCAACGAGAGCCCTTTTTTTTGTATATTCCACATGGAAGAAACTTTTTGAATTCACACAAACATTAATTTCTGCTGCGGGGTACACTGGGCTCCACAAGGATGGACAATGTAGAATAGGATCTTGATCCGAGGCACCAACAGGCTCAAAGCTTTGACTGTTCCCAGAATGCACAGTGCCGCCTCCTATATCACCCCGCCTCCCAGCACAGGAGCTCAGTTTTGTAAGCTGGAGCTGCAGTAAGCAGGCACTGAACAGAGGGGCTGCTCCAGGCAGCCCTAAGAAAAGCTTTTTATGAGGTAAAAAATTAAGACTTCAAGGGCAGCAGCGGTGGTAAATGTCTTGTGACATTCACTGCTGCAGCTCCAGCTCTCCCCAGTGGCGCTGTACACTCCCGAGCCCTGGTTGCCGGGTACCTACAGCGGAGGCTCTGGTTTTCTTCACGTTAGACAAACATGGCTGGGGCTCTCCAGGATCGCGTGGCCGCGCTTCGGGAGGTGGTAAGTGGGTCCCGCTTGCGGGACCTGGTCTTTATCTTGCTCCGGCGCGGTCAGTGGGAGGCGGGCCGCGTGCGCTGGCGGTGGACACTGTGGATACAGACGATCCCACTAGATCACCAGGGCATGGGCGCGGGTCAGGTTTTCTCTCTAAATCAATTCTTATATCGCCCACAGTACCCGGTGGTTTTGCCAGCAGAGGGGATAAGGCTTAGACCTGAAGCCCGTCCCCCAGCCCCAGGGCGCCATTTCTAGCAAGTGTTCCCGCCCTGGAGCTGCATATCTGTCTTTTCCTCACTCCCTGTCTGTGTCTGCGGCGCCATTATCCCTCAGCTCACTGTTCCTGGGACTGCTTGGGCAAATCCTCCTATGTAAAGCCGCCTGGTTGTCAGCGCTGTGCCTTTACATGACACTTAAGTATTCTACCTGCCTTTTTAGTCAGTGCTAGTTAAGAAAGAGTGCATTTAGTCAGGGTTTTATAGTACAATTACCCTGTGATATACATCCAGTTCTTACTGTGTACTGTTATATCTATTGTTATATAGCTGTGTAAGCTAGTCCAGTGCAGTATTATTGTCAGTAATAACCTCTGCATTGTACAAACTGTGACTTTCTGTGTGTGCATTTGATAGCTGAGTGGTGTCCATTTCGTGTCTTTCACTCAACCTGCTATCCCTATATTCCATAACCTGAGGGGGCTTGGTGCGTCAGGTGTTATCTAATATAGGATTTTCACAAAGATATACTGTATTACGTATTTTTCTCTGTGATTTAGTCACCATATCTCTCGTTTATCTCTGCTATTGCTGACTACACTGTGCAGGGGTTTGGGTTCAGAGGTATAGTGCTGCTGATAATTGTACTGTGTTAACCTCATACTGCAAGTTCTATCATGTCTGCTTCTGAGGGTAACGGTTCTGGGGCTGAACACACTGCCGGTGTTGCTGACGCCACGGGGCCATATGAGGAGAATATAGCAGCTGTGGGCTCTGGTTCTGGGGGCTCCAGTGGGACTGTGGCAACGGAGGCACATACTGACCCACCGTGGGCCGCTTTTTCCACGCTTCTGCATACGCTAGTTCATAAACTAACTCCCCCTATGGGACCCCCAATGCCGGTACAACCGTATGTGGTCCCTGCAGCTAACCCGCCGTGGGCGGACGATTTATCTGCTCAATTAAAGAAGTTGAACCAGTCCTTGACTACTAAAAAGTCTGACCAATGCTCGCCTAAGTCCAAGAGGTCCTCTAAGCGAGCGCTTATCTCCTCACAATCCACTGCTGTCACTGACACCTTGTCTGATGAAGACGGCACATTTACTGACCTCTCAGGTTCTGACTCAGATACGGCTGATGGGGAGGGTAGTTCACATGTGGATGTTCCTGATCTTTTGGAGACTATTAAATTAATTCTACAGATTACAGATGATCCCGAGCCATCCGTCCCTCCTAAGAAACCAGATAGGTTCAAGCGTCAGAAGGTGGTTAAGCAAGTTTTACCTCACTCTGACCACCTAGTGGATATACGTCATGAACCCTGGGAAAACCCGGGTACGAAGTTTGTGCCTCAAAAGAAGATGCTGGCTCGCTATCCCCTCGCGCCAGAGCTGTCTAACAATTGGGAAACACCTCCTCCAGTAGACTCACATGTGGCTAGGATGGTGGTTTCCTCAGCTCTACCTGTCACTACCGTCACGTCTCTAAAAGAGCCTATGGATAAAAGTGTGGAGGGTTGTCTGAAAGCGATTTACACCCTTACGGGTGCTGCGCAAAGGCCCACTATTGCAGCTACATGGGCTGAAAGGCTATTGAAGCATGGGCCTTGGAGTTAGAAGCTGAAATCTCTTCTGACCATGCTAGACAATGCTTGTCATATATTTTCACAGCTTCTCGATATATTAAAGAGGCGGCTTCTGATGCCGGTATCCTAGCAGCCAAGGCCTCTACTACATCAGTCCTGGCTCGCCGGATATTGCGGCTGAGATCCTGGTCTGTGGATCTGGACTCTAGAAAAACCCTGGAGGTACTCCCTTTCAAGGGAGATATTCTGTTTGGGGAGGACTTAAATAAGATTGTGGCTAACTTGGCTACTGCCAAAACTGCCTGTCTGCCTAATACCGCTCCTTCTGTGTCGAAGGCGTATCATAAGCAGGCCCGCACTTCCAAACCTGGTAAGCCGAAGCCCAAAAGAGCCTGGGCTGCCCGTCAGCCAGCTGCCAAGACCGACAAGCCCATAGGCACACACAGGGGAGAGGGGGTTCTGGTTGCCCAGAAACCCCCTCCCTTTGGCAAGTGGCAAACTATGACAACAATAGCAATGGTATACAATGCGATTACTAGAGCTGCCATCGCATCATGCAGAGCTGCTGCACATACCCAGTAGCAGCTTTTTCTACAAAGTTTGCTGTGTATGTGGTTCTGAGCCCTCATTCAGTGCACTGGACCAAAGAGTAGCTAACAGAAAGAAGAGACAGGAGCCTTAACATGAGGTGGCAGAATGTGTGCTTAGAAAGTGCAGTACTAGTTCCATAATGTTTGTGCCTTTATTATACAATGTTTAAACTTTTCCTGACCACTTATATTATTTATATAATTTAAATATGTTTCTTACAGCCTATACTATAGAATCATCTATAATGTTCTGCAGAGTGGGATATTTGGAGATTGCATTTGGAAACCCCCCTCTAGAAATCCTGCGTTTGCCACTGAAGCCCGCCGCATGATGGGGCGGGCCTCCCCCTGGGGGATCCCAGGGTGGGAGGCCAGCTTCTAGAGTATACCCAGGAATGGTTGAAGACCGCTTCAGATGCCTAGGTACGGGAAGTCGTCACTCGAGGTTACGCCATAGCCTTCAAATACCGACCCCCTCATCGATTTTGCCAGACAGACGTCCCTTTGGACCAGACAAAGGCAAAAACTCTACACTCGGTGGTACAGACCCTCCTGGATACAGGAGTCGTAGTACAGGTGCCTCTTGCTCAGAGGGGCCGGGGGTACTATTCTCCGCTGTTTCTAGTCCCGAAACCGAATGGGTCCTCCCGGCCCATTCTCAACCTCAAGGCATTGAACAGGTTTGTGAAGGTCTCCAAGTTCCGTATGGAAACCCTTCGCTCTATAGTTCTGGCCTTGGAACCTGGGGACTACATGGTCTCCCTGGACATACAGGATGCTTACCTGCATATTCCTATAGCAGTGTCACATCAACAATACCTGAGGTTCGCTATTGGCAACCTACATTACCAATTTCGGGCGTTACCCTTTGGTTTACCAACGGCTCCGTGAGTCTTCACCAAAGTTATGGCGGTGATGACGGTGGTACTCCGCCGTCAAGGGGTCAGGATACTGCCGTATCTGGATGACTTGTTAATCCTGGCAAATTCCCCAGATCTTCTCCTGCGTCATCTGGATATGACGGTCCGGTTTCTACAAGCCCACGGGTGGCTCATCAACTGGAAGAAATCCTCCCTGGTCCCTGCTCAGAGCATGGTGCACCTGGGAGCGTAGTTGGACACTCACAACCAGAGGTTGTTCTTGTCTCAGGAGAAAGTCCTGAAGATTCAGGACAGGATTCGTTGCTTCCTTTCTCGTCCGCAAGTGTCGATACATTCGGCAATGCAGGTGCTGGGACTAATGGTATCAGCATTCGACATGGTGGAGTATGCTCAATTCCATTCTTGCCCCCTCCAGAGGCTGATTCTAGCCAAGTGGGACGGCCTGCCTCACCGGATCAGATCTCAAATGATCTTCTTGACTCCAGAGGTCCGTCTGTCGCTACACTGGTGGCTCCGGGACCAACAATTGTGCAGGGGTCGTCCCTTCTGGATATCCAACTGGGTCCTGTTGATGACAGATGCCAGTCTAAGAGGTTTGGGCGCGGTGCTGGAGTAACACTTCCTTCAGGGTCGGTGGACCAAGGAGGAATCTCTCCTCTCGATCAACATTCTCGAATTGCGGGCGGTCTTCAATGCGTTGAACCTGGCCCAGCATTTAATTCAGAACCATCCTGTTCAAGTACAATTGGACAACGCCACTACAGTGGCTTACATAAATCATCAATGCGGCACTCGAAGCCATTTGGCAATGAAGGAAGTCTCACGGATTCTACGTTGGGCGGAACGCCATCTACCGGCCATATCGGCAATATTCATTCCGGGAGTCCTGAATTGGGAAGCGGACTTTCTCAGTCGTCAGGACGTGCATGCCGGCGAGTGGGGCCTCCATCCAGAAGTGTTTCAACTCCTAGTGGAAAAGTGGGGCCTTCCAGACGTGGATCTGATGGCGTCTCAACACAATCACAAGGTTCCGGTCTTCGGAGCAAGGACAAGGGATCCTCGAGCAGCATTCGTGGATGCGCTGGCGGTGCCGTGGAGGTTTCGGCTGCCGTATGTGTTCCTTCCGGTGTCACTCCTGCCCAGGGTAATTCGGAAGTTCAAACAAGAAATCTGCTTCTCATAGCTCCAGCGTGGCCCAGATGGCACTGGTTCTCAGACCTGCAGGGCCTATCGTCAGAGCGTTCAATTCTACTTCCACAACGCCCAGACCTCCTCGTTCAGGGCCCTTGTGTCTACCAGGACCTAGCCCGGCTATCTTTGACGGCGTGGCTCTTGAAGCTTCCGTCTTGAGGGCTAAGGGGTTTTCTTAAGGGGTCATTAAAACTATGTTGAGGGCCCGGAAACCGGCTTCTGCTCGGTTTTATCATAGGGTCTGGCATTCCTACTTTGTTTGGTGCGCATCTAACAATTATGACGCTTCCAAGTTTAGTACAGCCAAACTTTTGGCTTTTCTGCAGCAAGGCCTAGATTTAGGCATGCGTCTGGCCTCCCTTAAGGTTCATATTTCTGCCTTGTCGGTGTGGTTTCAGAGAAAAATTGCGACTTTACCTGATGTTCATACTTTCACTCAGGGTGTGTTGCGTATCCAACCTCCCTATGTCCCGCCTGTGGCTCCTTGGGACTTGTCGGTGGTTTTGGAGGCGTTGCGGGAGCCTCCATTTGAACCTCTTGGTTCAGCTGACCTTAAGTGGCTTTCCCTTAAGGTGGTGTTCTTGCTGGCTATTGCCTCTGCTAGAAGAGTGTCCGATCTGGGTGCCTTGTCTTGTAGTTCCCCATATCTGATTTTTCACCGTGACCGGGCGGTTCTTAGGACTCGTCCCGGATATTTACCTAAGGTGGTTTCTTCGTTCCACCTTAATCAGGAGATTGTGGTTCCGGCCTTTGTCTCTCCTGATTTGTCTCCCAAAGAGCAGTCTTTGGATGTGGTACGGGCTCTCCGTATCTATGTGAAGAGAACTGCTTCTATTCGAAAATCTGATTCTCTCTTTGTTTTGTTTGGATTTCACAAACATGGCTGGCCTGCTCATAAGCAAACTCCAGATGGATTAGAATGGTAATTACACATGCTTATGTGAGGGCTGGTCTGTCAGCTCCTGCTCACATTACGGCCCATTCTACTCGGTCTGTTGGACCTTCTTGGGCGGCCCAACGTGGTGCGACCCTTGACCAATTGTGCAAGGCGGCTACGCGATCCTCAGGGAACACGTTCATAAGGTTCTATGCCTTCGATACTGCCGCTTCCCAGGATGCTTCCTTTGGACGCCGGGTTCTTGTGCCCGCTACAGTGCGTCCCCTCCCATAAGGAACTGCTTTAGGACATCCCCATTGTCCAATCCTTGTGGAGCCCAGTGTACCCCGCAGCAGAAAACGAGTTTTATGGTAAGAACTTACCTTTGTTAAAACTTTTTCTGCGAGGTACACTGGGCTCCACAAGGCGCCCACCCTGACGCACTTAGCTTCTTTGGGTTGGTAAGGCATTAGCTGCTGACGTCTCCTATCCTGAGAATGCGGTGTTGTGGCTCCTAACCGTTGTCGTCTCTTTTCCTGCTACTGCATTGGGCTGGTTAACTAAAAACTGAGCTCCTGTGCTGGGAGGCGGGGTGATATAGGAGGCGGCGCTGTGCATTCTGGGAACAGTCAAAGCTTTGAGCCTGTTGGTGCCTCGGATCAAGATCCTGTTCTACACCCCATTGTCCAATCCTTGTGGAGCCCAGTGTACCTCGCAGAAAGAGTTTTAACAAAGGTAAGTTCTTACCATAAAATTCATTTTGGCCCGGTCAGACTGGCCCATAGGGATACTGGGGAAATCCCCATTGGGCCTCAATGCCGGAAAGCCCCATTCCCTCCTCTTACTGTAGGTTACTTGGTGGAATAGGACCAAGGAGGAACATGGGTGCTTGGTAGGTTTCAATGGAAACTACACTAAGATTCACCCTCCTTTCAATCATAATTACTGGTTAGGTTAACAGATATTACTGTAAATTTACTTGTGTGAAAATAACATTAAAAATACAGAATATTGCAAACTAAGAATTTGGCTATAAAAAATGTAAAATGTAATCAACACATATCTGATCACAGTGGTAAGAACTTAGTCAAAAAAATGTTTGTTTGTTTTTTTCCCTACGTTGGCAAGTATTTGGCCTTTTCTAGACCTATTGCAGTTCTCCGTGAGCCTTAGACACAGGACGGTCAGTACCTGGGTCTGTTGTCAGATTTGCAGTGCATTAATGTTGTATATGCACAGTATATATAGACAGGATCACCATCAAATATATGTTACATTACACTGCTATTGTAGCACTATGGTGTATGGGATTTGGTATGCCTGACCACCATCCCGGCAGCGGAATGTCGGCGTATGGGGGGGCGAGCGCAAGAAGCCAGTGGCGCACCCAGGGGGGGTTTCCGGGCACCCAGAAACCCCCCTCCACCAAAAATAAATAATTATATATATATATATATTTTTTTTAGCTGCATGAGTATTATTAATGGCTGCCTAGCGTCCTCTGCAGCCTGCTGTCTTCCTGGTGGCACTTGTAAGTGCTTAATAAAAGTTTACTTTATTTTAATTACAGTACATATATATCCATGTGCATACATATATACACACATGTATATACATACATATAAACACACACACATATGATATATATTAGAGATGAGCGGGTTCGGTTTCTCTGAATTCGAACCCGCCCGAACTTCATGGTTTTTCTCACGGGTCCGAGCAGACTCGGATCCTCCCGCCTTGCTCGGTTAACCCGAGCGCGCCCGAACGTCATCATGACGCTGTCGGATTCTCGCGAGACTCGGATTCTATATAAGGAGCCGCGCGTCGCCGCCATTTTCACACGTGCATTGAGATTGATAGGGAGAGGACGTGGCTGGCGTCCTCTCCATTTAGATTAGAAGAGAGAGAGAGAGAGAGATTGACCTGATTTACTGGAGCTTAGGAGTACTGTAGAAGTGTAGAGAGTGCAGAGTTTACTAGTGACTGACCACAGTGACCACCAGACAGTGCAGTTTTATTTAATATATCCGTTCTCTGCCTGAAAAAAACGATACACACAGTGACTCAGTCACATACTGTACCATATCTGTGTGCACTGCTCAGCCCAGTGTGCTGCATCATCTATGTATATATATCTGACTGTGCTCAGCTCACACAGCTTATAATTGTGGGGGAGACTGGGTAGCACTGCAGTGCCAGTTATAGGTTATAGCAGGAGCCAGGAGTACATATTATATTAAAATTAAACAGTGCACACTTTTGCTGCAGGAGTGCCACTGCCAGTGTGACTGACCAGTGACCTGACCACACTGACCACCAGTATAGTTAGTAGTATACTATATTGTGATTGCCTGAAAAAGTTAAACACTCGTCGTGTGACTTCACTTGTGTGGTGTTTTTTTTTTTATTCTATAAAAAACTCATTCTGCTGACAGACAGTGTCCAGCAGGTCCGTCATTATATAATATATACCTGTCCGGCTGCAGTAGTGATATATATATATTTTTTATATCATTATTTATCATCCAGTCGCAGCAGACACAGTACGGTAGTTCACGGCTGTAGCTACCTCTGTGTCGGCACTCGGCAGTCCATCCATAATTGTATACCACCTACCCGTGGTTTTTTTTTCTTTCTTCTTTATACATACATACTACTACATCTCTTTATCAACCAGTCTATATTAGCAGCAGACACAGTACAGTACGGTAGTCCACGGCTGTAGCTACCTCTGTGTCGGCACTCGGCAGTCCGTCCATAATTGTATACCACCTACCCGTGTTTTTTATTTCTTTCTTCTTTATACATACATACTACTACATCTCTTTATCAACCAGTCTATATTAGCAGCAGACACAGTACAGTACGGTAGTTCACGGCTGTAGCTACCTCTGTGTCGGCACTCGGCAGTCCGTCCATAATTGTATACCACCTACCCGTGTTTTTTTTTTCTTTCTTCTTTATACATACATACTACTACATCTCTTTATCAACCAGTCTATATTAGCAGCAGACACAGTACAGTACGGTAATCCACGGCTGTAGCTACCTCTGTGTCGGCACTCGGCAGTCCGTCCATAATTGTATACCACCTACCCGTGGTTTTTTTTTCTTTCTTCTTTATACATACATACTACTACATCTCTTTATCAACCAGTCTATATTAGCAGCAGACACAGTACAGTACGGTAGTTCACGGCTGTAGCTACCTCTGTGTCGGCACTCGGCAGTCCGTCCATAATTGTATACCACCTACCCGTGTTTTTTTTTTCTCTCTTCTTTATACATACATACTACTACATCTCTTTATCAACCAGTCTATATTAGCAGCAGACACAGTACAGTACGGTAGTTCACGGCTGTAGCTACCTCTGTGTCGGCACTCGGCAGTCCGTCCATAATTGTATACCACCTACCCGTGGTTTTTTTTTCTTTCTTCTTTATACATACATACTACTACATCTCTTTATCAACCAGTCTATATTAGCAGCAGACACAGTACAGTACGGTAGTCCACGGCTGTAGCTACCTCTGTGTCGGCACTCGGCAGTCCGTCCATAATTGTAAACCACCTACCCGTGTATTTTTTTTCCCTTTCTTCTTTATACATACATACTACTACATCTCTTTATCAACCAGTCTATATTAGCAGCAGACACAGTACAGTACGGTAGTTCACGGCTGTAGCTACCTCTGTGTCGGCACTCGGCAGTCCGTCCATAATTGTATACCACCTACCCGTGGTTTTTTTTTCTTTCTTCTTTATACATACATACTACTACATCTCTTTATCAACCAGTCTATATTAGCAGCAGACACAGTACAGTACGGTAGTCCACGGCTGTAGCTACCTCTGTGTCGGCACTCGGCAGTCCGTCCATAATTGTATACCACCTACCCGTGGTTTTTTTTTCTTTCTTCTTTATACATACATACTACTACATCTCTTTATCAACCAGTCTATATTAGCAGCAGACACAGTACAGTACGGTAGTCCACGGCTGTAGCTACCTCTGTGTCGGCACTCGGCAGTCCGTCCATAATTGTATACCACCTACCCGTGTTTTTTTTTTCTTTCTTCTTTATACATACATACTACTACATCTCTTTATCAACCAGTCTATATTAGCAGCAGACACAGTACAGTACGGTAGTTCACGGCTGTAGCTACCTCTGTGTCGGCACTCGGCAGTCCGTCCATAATTGTATACCACCTACCCGAGGTTTTTTTTTCTTTCTTCTTTATACATACATACTACTACATCTCTTTATCAACCAGTCTATATTAGCAGCAGACACAGTACAGTACGGTAGTCCACGGCTGTAGCTACCTCTGTGTCGGCACTCGGCAGTCCGTCCATAATTGTATACCACCTACCCGTGGTTTTTTTTTCTTTCTTCTTTATACATACATACTACTACATCTCTTTATCAACCAGTCTATATTAGCAGCAGACACAGTACAGTACGGTAGTTCACGGCTGTAGCTACCTCTGTGTCGGCACTCGGCAGTCCGTCCATAATTGTATACCACCTACCCGTGGTTTTTTTTTCTTTCTTCTTTATACATACATACTACTACATCTCTTTATCAACCAGTCTATATTAGCAGCAGACACAGTACAGTACGGTAGTCCACGGCTGTAGCTACCTCTGTGTCGGCACTCGGCAGTCCGTCCATAATTGTATACCACCTACCCGTGGTTTTTTTTTCTTTCTTCTTTATACAAACATACTACTACATCTCTTTATCAACCAGTCTATATTAGCAGCAGACACAGTACAGTACGGTAGTCCACAGCTGTAGCTACCTCTGTGTCGGCACTCGGCAGTCCGTCCATAATTGTATACCACCTACCCGTGTTTTTTTTTTCTTTCTTCTTTATACATACATACTACTACATCTCTTTATCAACCAGTCTATATTAGCAGCAGACACAGTACAGTACGGTAGTCCACGGCTGTAGCTACCTCTGTGTCGGCACTCGGCAGTCCGTCCATAATTGTATACCACCTACCCGTGGTTTTTTTTTCTTTCTTCTTTAGACATACATACTACTACATCTCTTTATCAACCAGTCTATATTAGCAGCAGACACAGTACAGTACGGTAGTTCACGGCTGTAGCTACCTCTGTGTCGGCACTCAGCAGTCCGTCCATAATTGTATACCACCTACCCGAGGTTTTTTTTTCTTTCTTCTTTATACATACATACTACTACATCTCTTTATCAACCAGTCTATATTAGCAGCAGACACAGTACAGTACGGTAGTCCACGGCTGTAGCTACCTCTGTGTCGGCACTCGGCAGTCCGTCCATAATTGTATACCACCTACCCGAGGTTTTTTTTTCTTTCTTCTTTATACATACATACTACTACATCTTTTTATCAACCAGTCTATATTAGCAGCAGACACAGTACAGTACGGTAGTTCACGGCTGTAGCTACCTCTGTGTCGGCACTCGGCAGTCCGTCCATAATTGTATACCACCTACCCGTGGTTTTTTTTTCTTTCTTCTTTATACATACATACTACTACATCTCTTTATCAACCAGTCTATATTAGCAGCAGACACAGTACAGTACGGTAGTCCACGGCTGTAGCTACCTCTGTGTCGGCACTCGGCAGTCCGTCCATAATTGTATACTAGTATCCATCCATCTCCATTGTTTACCTGAGGTGCCTTTTAGTTGTGCCTATTAAAATATGGAGAACAAAAATGTTGAGGTTCCAAAATTAGGGAAAGATCAAGATCCACTTCCACCTCGTGCTGAAGCTGCTGCCACTAGTCATGGCCGAGACGATGAAATGCCAGCAACGTCGTCTGCCAAGGCCGATGCCCAATGTCATAGTACAGAGCATGTCAAATCCAAAACACCAAATATCAGTAAAAAAAGGACTCCAAAACCTAAAATAAAATTGTCGGAGGAGAAGCGTAAACTTGCCAATATGCCATTTACCACACGGAGTGGCAAGGAACGGCTGAGGCCCTGGCCTATGTTCATGGCTAGTGGTTCAGCTTCACATGAGGATGGAGGCACTCAGCCTCTCGCTAGAAAAATGAAAAGACTCAAGCTGGCAAAAGCAGTAGCACCGCAAAGAACTGTGCGTTCTTCGAAATCCCAAATCCACAAGGAGAGTCCAATTGTGTCGGTTGCGATGCCTGACCTTCCCAACACTGGACGTGAAGAGCATGCGCCTTCCACCATTTGCACGCCCCCTGCAAGTGCTGGAAGGAGCACCCGCAGTCCAGTTCCTGATAGTCAGATTGAAGATGTCAGTGTTGAAGTACACCAGGATGAGGAGGATATGGGTGTTGCTGGCGCTGGGGAGGAAATTGACCAGGAGGATTCTGATGGTGAGGTGGTTTGTTTAAGTCAGGCACCCGGGGAGACACCTGTTGTCCGTGGGAGGAATATGGCCGTTGACATGCCTGGTGAAAATACCAAAAAAATCAGCTCTTCGGTGTGGAGGTATTTCAACAGAAATGCGGACAACAGGTGTCAAGCCGTGTGTTCCCTTTGTCAAGCTGTAATAAGTAGGGGTAAGGACGTTAACCACCTCGGAACATCCTCCCTTATACGTCACCTGCAGCGCATTCATAATAAGTCAGTGACAAGTTCAAAAACTTTGGGTGACAGCGGAAGCAGTCCACTGACCAGTAAATCCCTTCCTCTTGTAACCAAGCTCACGCAAACCACCCCACCAACTCCCTCAGTGTCAATTTCCTCCTTCCCCAGGAATGCCAATAGTCCTGCAGGCCATGTCACTGGCAATTCTGATGATTCCTCTCCTGCCTGGGATTCCTCCGATGCATCCTTGCGTGTAACGCCTACTGCTGCTGGCGCTGCTGTTGTTGCTGCTGGGAGTCGATGGTCATCCCAGAGGGGAAGTCGTAAGACCACTTTTACTACTTCCACCAAGCAATTGACTGTCCAACAGTCCTTTGCGAGGAAGATGAAATATCACAGCAGTCATCCTACTGCAAAGCGGATAACTGAGGCCTTGGCATCCTGGGTGGTGAGAAACGTGGTTCCGGTATCCATCATTACTGCAGAGCCAACTAGAGACTTGTTGGAGGTACTGTGTCCCCGGTACCAAATACCATCTAGGTTCCATTTCTCTAGGCAGGCGATACCGAAAATGTACACAGACCTCAGAAAAAGAGTCACCAGTGTCCTAAAAAATGCAGCTGTACCCAATGTCCACTTAACCACGGACATGTGGACAAGTGGAGCAGGGCAGGGTCAGGACTATATGACTGTGACAGCCCACTGGGTAGATGTATGGACTCCCGCCGCAAGAACAGCAGCGGCGGCACCAGTAGCAGCATCTCGCAAACGCCAACTCTTTCCTAGGCAGGCTACGCTTTGTATCACCGCTTTCCAGAATACGCACACAGCTGAAAACCTCTTACGGCAACTGAGGAAGATCATCGCGGAATGGCTTACCCCAATTGGACTCTCCTGTGGATTTGTGGCATCGGACAACGCCAGCAATATTGTGTGTGCATTAAATATGGGCAAATTCCAGCACGTCCCATGTTTTGCACATACCTTGAATTTGGTGGTGCAGAATTATTTAAAAAACGACAGGGGCGTGCAAGAGATGCTGTCGGTGGCCAGAAGAATTGCAGGACACTTTCGGCGTACAGGCACCACGTACAGAAGACTGGAGCACCACCAAAAACTACTGAACCTGCCCTGCCATCATCTGAAGCAAGAAGTGGTAACGAGGTGGAATTCAACCCTCTATATGCTTCAGAGGTTGGAGGAGCAGCAAAAGGCCATTCAAGCCTATACAATTGAGCACGATATAGGAGGTGGAATGCACCTGTCTCAAGCGCAGTGGAGAATGATTTCAACGTTGTGCAAGGTTCTGCTGCCCTTTGAACTTGCCACACGTGAAGTCAGTTCAGACACTGCCAGCCTGAGTCAGGTCATTCCCCTCATCAGGCTTTTGCAGAAGAAGCTGGAGACATTGAAGGAGGAGCTAACACGGAGCGATTCCGCTAGGCATGTGGGACTTGTGGATGGAGCCCTTAATTCGCTTAACAAGGATTCACGGGTGGTCAATCTGTTGAAATCAGAGAACTACATTTTGGCCACCATGCTCGATCCTAGATTTAAAGCCTACCTTGGATCTCTCTTTCCGGCAGACACAAGTCTGCTGGGGTTGAAAGACCTGCTGGTGAGAAAATTGTCAAGTCAAGCGGAACGCGACCTGTCAACATCTCCTCCTTCACATTCTCCCGCAACTGGGGGTGCGAGGAAAAGGCTCAGAATTCCGAGCCCACCCGCTGGCGGTGATGCAGGGCAGTCTGGAGCGACTGCTGATGCTGACATCTGGTCCGGACTGAAGGACCTGACAACGATTACGGACATGTCGTCTACTGTCACTGCATATGATTCTCTCACCATTGAAAGAATGGTGGAGGATTATATGAGTGACCGCATCCAAGTAGGCACGTCACACAGTCCATACTTATACTGGCAGGAAAAAGAGGCAATTTGGAGGCCCTTGCACAAACTGGCTTTATTCTACCTAAGTTGCCCTCCCACAAGTGTGTACTCCGAAAGAGTGTTTAGTGCCGCCGCTCACCTTGTCAGCAATCGGCGTACGAGGTTACATCCAGAAAATGTGGAGAAGATGATGTTCATTAAAATGAATTATAATCAATTCCTCCGCGGAGACATTGACCAGCAGCAATTGCCTCCACAAAGTACACAGGGAGCTGAGATGGTGGATTCCAGTGGGGACGAATTGATAATCTGTGAGGAGGGGGATGTACACGGTGATATATCGGAGGATGATGATGAGGTGGACATCTTGCCTCTGTAGAGCCAGTTTGTGCAAGGAGAGATTAATTGCTTCTTTTTTGGGGGGGGTCCAAACCAACCCGTCATATCAGTCACAGTCGTGTGGCAGACCCTGTCACTGAAATGATGGGTTGGTTAAAGTGTGCATGTCCTGTTTTGTTTATACAACATAAGGGTGGGTGGGAGGGCCCAAGGACAATTCCATCTTGCACCTCTTTTTTCTTTTATTTTTCTTTGCGTCATGTGCTGTTTGGGGAGGGTTTTTTGGAAGGGACATCCTGCGTGACACTGCAGTGCCACTCCTAAATGGGCCCGGTGTTTGTGTCGGCCACTAGGGTCGCTTATCTTACTCACACAGTCAGCTACCTCATTGCGCCTCTTTTTTTCTTTGCGTCATGTGCTGTTTGGGGATGGTTTTTTGGAAGGGCCATCCTGCGTGACACTGCAGTGCCACTCCTAAATGGGCCCGGTGTTTGTGTCGGCCACTACGGTCGCTAATCTTACTCACACAGCTACCTCATTGCGTCTCTTTTTTTCTTTGCGTCATGTGCTGTTTGGGGAGGGTTTTTTGGAAGGGACATCCTACGTGACACTGCAGTGCCACTCCTAGATGGGCCCGGTGTTTGTGTCGGCCACTAGGGTCGCTAATCTTATTCACACAGCTACCTCATTGCGCCTCTTTTTTTCTTTGCGTCATGTGCTGTTTGGGGAGGGTTTTTTGGAAGGGACATCCTGCGTGACACTGCAGTGCCACTCCTAAATGGGCCCGGTGTTTGTGTCGGCCACTACGGTCGCTAATCTTACTCACACAGCTACCTCATTGCGCCTCTTTTTTTCTTTGCGTCATGTGCTGTTTGGGGAGGGTTTTTTGGAAGGGACATCCTGCGTGACACTGCAGTGCCACTCCTAGATGGGCCCGGTGTTTGTGTCGGCCACTAGGGTCGCTAATATTACTCACACAGCTACCTCATTGCGCCTCTTTTTTTCTTTGCGTCATGTGCTGTTTGGGGAGGGTTTTTTGGAAGGGACATCCTGCGTGACACTGCAGTGCCACTCCTAAATGGGCCCGGTGTTTGTGTCGGCCACTACGGTCGCTAATCTTACTCACACAGCTACCTCATTGCGCCTCTTTTTTTCTTTGCGTCATGTGCTGTTTGGGGAGGGTTTTTTGGAAGGGACATCCTACGTGACACTGCAGTGCCACTCCTAGATGGGCCCGGTGTTTGTGTCGGCCACTAGGGTCGCTAATCTTACTCACACAGCTACCTCATTGCGCCTCTTTTTTTCTTTGCGTCATGTGCTGTTTGGGGAGGGTTTTTTGGAAGGGACATCCTGCGTGACACGGCAGTGCCACTCCTAAATGGGCCCGGTGTTTGTGTCGGCCACTACGGTCGCTAATCTTACTCACACAGCTACCTCATTGCGCCTCTTTTTTTCTTTGCGTCATGTGCTGTTTGGGGAGGGTTTTTTGGAAGGGACATCCTGCGTGACACTGCAGTGCCACTCCTAGATGGGCCAGGTGTTTGTGTCGGCCACTAGGGTCGCTTAGCTTAGTCATCCAGCGACCTCGGTGCAAATTTTAGGACTAAAAATAATATTGTGAGGTGTGAGGTATTCAGAATAGACTGAAAATGAGTGGAAATTATGGTTTTTGAGGTTAATAATAATATGGGATCAAAATGACCCCCAAATTCTATGATTTAAGCTGTTTTTTAGGGTTTTTTGAAAAAAACACCCGAATCCAAAACACACCCGAATCCGACAAAAAAAATTCGGTGAGGTTTTGCCAAAACGCGGTCGAACCCAAAACACGGCCGCGGAACCGAACCCAAAACCAAAACACAAAACCCGAAAAATTTCAGGCGCTCATCACTAATATATATACATGCGTATATACGTGTACTGTATATATATATATATATATATATATATATATATTTATATATACATGTTTAATATGCTATGTGTATATGTATATATGTATGTATATATGTGTGTGTGTATATATATATATATATATATATATATGTGTGTGTGTATATACGGTATATATATGTGTGTAGAGATATATATTTATATATATATATATATATATATTACACACAGACACACTAGTTTTACGGACCCAGCATATACTGGGTCACCTCAGTTCCCACCCCCGTGCTTGGCTCCATCCAGTTCTGGAAACCACCCCATGCAAATCCTGCGTTTGCCACTGGAAGCCCCTTGTGGGCTTGCTGCGTTCACCACGCTGCGGGCTTGGTGGCGACCTACGCTCACCACGGGTTCTATTCCCACTCTGTAGGTGATGTAGACACCCATGAGTGGGAATAATCCCTGTTGGTCGACCGTCAGGATTGTGAGGGGGGACCGGTCACATAACTACATCCCGGTGTATACACTACAGTGCATTGCTGATATCAATCTAGTACATTATGGGGCCGATTCAGACCTGATTGCTGCTGTGCGTTTTCTCACAGGCTGCGGTCAGGTCTGCACTTCGTATGCACCGCACTGCGCAGAGGCGCAACTGACCGCAGCAATGGGGATATATAGATACAGTATATCTATCTAGCTATCTATCTATCTATATGCAATGGAATTTGCAGTGCTATGTAATAAACTGTTAATGAATATATATTTATTTATATACAAACATATAATTATGTATATTTCTCCTTCGTCCTAGAGGATGCTGGGGACTCCAATATGACCATGGGGTATAGATGGGATCCGCAGGAGACATGGGCACACTATAAGACTTTGAAGGGGTGTGAACTGGCTCCTCCCTCTATGCCCCTCCTCCAGACCTCAGTTAGATTCTGTGCCCAGAGGAGACTGGTCACACTCTAGGGGAGCTCTACTGAGTTTCTCTAAAAGACTTTTGTTAGGTTTATTTTTTTCAGGGAGCACTGCTGGCAACAGGCTCCCTGCTACGTGGGACTGAGGGGAGAGAAGCAGACCTACTTCTGTGAGACTGATAGGCTCTGCTTCTTAGACTACTGGACACCATTAGCTCCAGAGGGTCTGATCACTTGGGTCGCCTAGCTGCTCGTTCCCGGAGCCGCGCCGCCGTCCCCCTCACAGAGCCAGAAGAATGAAGACAGGTGAGTAACCGAAGCAAAGAAGACATCGGAAGGCGGCAGAAGACTTAAGTCTTCCTGAGGTACCGCGCTGCGCGCCATTGCTCCTGCTGACACAGGCACTGCATGGGTGCAGGGCGCAGGGGGGGCGCCCTGGGCTGCAATGTAAACCTCTTTTGGGCAATATCTGGCTAAAATAAAGTACATAGGCACTGTTTTGAGACCCCCGCCAGTATAATTATAGCGGGACCAAAGCGCGCCTTGTAGGGGGCGGGGCTTCCTCCTCAGCTCTGACCAGCGCCATTTTCTCTCCACAGCTTGCTGCAGAGACACTGCTCCTGGCCCTTCCACTGCTGTCACAAGTAACAGGGTGCTAAAAACGAAGGGGGGGGGGGGGGGCACATAATTTGGTGATTGGTTGTATTATATCACAAGCGCTTATAGGTCTGGGGCATTTTGTTTTCAGACTGGGGTGGCGCAGGGCGTGAGCTGGCAAACGCCTTCTCTGTCTCTCTGAAAGGCCTTATTGTGGGTCTGTCCCCTTTAGTCCAGTGTGTGTGGGGGTGTCGGTACGTGTGTGTCGACATGGCAGAAACTGAATGCTCTTCCCAGGAGGAGGTTAGTGTGAGAGATGAACAAAATGAAGGAGTGACTCTGTCGGCACCGCCGACTGCTGATTGGATTGATATGTGGAATGTGTTGAATAGCAGTGTGGCTTTGTTGAACAAGAGGTTGGACAAATCTGAGTCTCAGAACCAAGCATGGAGGCAATCCATGGGAGACGTGGTACCACACACTCAGGCCCCCTCGGGGTCCCAAAAACGTTCATTTACCCAGATAGCAGACACTGATACCGACACGGATTCTGATTCCAGTGTCGGCTTTAATGATGGGTCATATCAGGGACGCTGCAGTCTATTTAAAAGAGACAGCGAGGGATATTGGCCTCTTGGGATCAAGGGCCAATGCCATGGCAATCTCGGCTAGAAGGGCGTTGTGTACTCATCAATGGAATGGTGATGCTGATTCTAAGAAGGCTATGGAGGCTCTGCCCTACAAGGGTGGAGTTTTGTTTGGTGAAGGCCTCGCAGACCTGGTCTCTACAGCTACCACGGGTAAGTCCTCTTTTCTGCCTTTTGTTCCTCCACAGCAAAAGAAAACGCCTCCATATCAAATGCAGTCCTTTCGGTCGCAGAAATTCCAGAAAGGACGTGGGTCATCCTTCCTTGCGGCAAGAGGTAAGGGAAGGGGCAAAAGATCGCTGGGTGTGGCAAGCTCCTAGGAGCAGAAGTCCTCCCCGACTTCTGCCAAATCCACCGCATGACGCTGGGGCTTCCCTGCGGGAGTCCGCACCGGTGAGAGCGCGTCTTCAAATCTTCAGTCAGGTCTGGGTTCTCTCGGGCCTGGATCCTTGGGTACTGGAAATTGTGACCCAAGGTTACAAGCTGGAGTTTCAAGACGTGCCCCCATGCCAATTTTTCAAATCGGCCTTGCCAGCTTCTCTTCCGGAAAGAGAGGTAGTGTGTGCGGCAATACAAAAGCTGTGTCAGCAGCGGGTCATTGTCGAGGTTCCCCCGTTACAGCGGGGAGAAGGGTTTTATTCAAGCCTGTTTGTGGTCCCGAAGCCGGACGGCTCGGTC
The DNA here is from genome assembly GCF_028390025.1 of Pseudophryne corroboree. Taxonomy (NCBI): domain Eukaryota; kingdom Metazoa; phylum Chordata; class Amphibia; order Anura; family Myobatrachidae; genus Pseudophryne; species Pseudophryne corroboree. The sequence goes on from NC_086445.1 coordinate 84,909,094, forward strand.
AGACCAATTCTGAATTTAAAATCCCTCAATGTGTATTTGAAAAGTTTCAAATTCAAGATGGAGTCTCTCCGAGCGGTGATCTCCAGTCTGGAGGGGGGGGGGGGATTTTATGGTGTCAGTCGACATAAAGGATGCTTATCTGCATGTCCCCATTTATCTTCCTCATCAGGCGTACCTGAGGTTCGCTGTTCAGGATTGTCACTACCAATTTCAGACGTTGCCGTTTGGTCTTTCCACGGACCCGAGGATTTTCACCAAAGTAATGGCGGAAATGATGGTACTCCTGCGCAAGCAAGGGGTCACAATTATCCCGTACTTGGACGATCTCCTGATAAAGGCGAGATCACAGGAGCAGTTGCTAAAAAGCCTTGTGCTCTCCCTGCAGGTGTTAGGCGCCGGGGTCCGCTTGTCTGCGCGGCCCGGCGCCTAGCAACTAGAGACGCCGTGCGCGTACAGCCGCCAGCTCCCTAGCAACGCTAGACGCCGGGCGCGCTGAGCAGCACGGACCCTAGCAACGGGGACGCCACTGGCGGACCGCGTTCCCCGTTGCTAGGCTTTAGGAAATTAAGATATTCACCTGCTCTCTGGCCGTGCAGCAAGGCAGCTGCACGGCATTTATTCTAATCAGCCTTTAGCAGCTGATTGGAGGACTCCTTGTTAAATACACTCCCAGGGCTTCTCACAGACGCCGGTAATAGCTTCCTGCATGCTGCCTTTGTTTGCTGAGAGTCTGTTTCCAGTCCTGCTGTATCCGGTCATTCCAGTCCTCAGAAGTCTGGTATTCGGGAGTTGTCATCTCATCCCAAGAGGTCGTTTGGTTCCCTGGAGTCCTGACTGATCACCGTTTTATATCCAGTGGTGTTCGTGAGTTGTGGCTCTGCCGTGTGTTGCGGCTCAGCCGCTTTACCTTTTATATTTTGTGTTTGGAGCATTTGCGGAGGGTTCCGCTTCCACAAGTCCTCTCTGGTACTCGGCGGTGCCGGGTAGGAGAATTGGACAAGTGGATATTTTGGTTGTCCTTTTCCCTGGCGGTTTCTCCGCACATATTATAGTTTTGAGTTTGCTTAGCCCCTGGCCTGGTTGTTTAGTTAGAGGGCCTCTTGTTATCACCCTGTCTCGGGTTTCCCTTTGTCTCTCATTAAGACTGGGGGGCATCGAAGTTGGGCAGACATAATCCGCCCTTCAAACGCGGCTGCCAAGGGCTCAAGAAACCATAGTCTCGCAGGGGATTTCTGACAACACGGGTGAGACAACAGAGTTAGGGCGCCAGGGGCTATTTTCCTGTCCTGCTCCCTTCCCCAGCATTCCGTTCCAGTGCTCCGGTCCTTGCCATAAGATCTCCTCTGACCAGAGTGCTGGAATCATAACATTATTACCGGCCATACCAAAACTTAAAATTAAACGGGGTTTAATTTTTTCTCATTCAGTTTTGTGAGAGTTTATCGGCCTCATGAATCCAACAGGTTTAGGGCCAAATCCTGGTCAGCTCAAGGTCAGCCAGATTCAAGAACTTACTCAGATGGTTCAGGATCTTTCTCTTCGGGTGAAGTCGCAGGAAGATCTTTTGCGAGCTTCCCCAAGGGTAGTCCCTGAACCAAAGATGCATTTGCCTGACCGTTTTTCTGGTGATAGAAAAGAGTTTTTTAATTTTAAAGAATCCTGTAAGCTTTATTTTCGTTTAAGACCGACTTCCTCGGGTACTGAATCTCAGCGGGTCGGGATTATTATTTCTTTGCTCCTGGGGGATCCTCAGACCTGGGCATTTGGTTTAAGAGCAGAGGATCCGGCATTGTTGTCAGTTGACGCTTTTTTTGAGTCTTTAGGGCTCTTGTATGATGACCCTGATAGAGAGGCGTCCGCTGAAAGTCAGTTGCGCGCTCTCAGACAGGGTAGAAATCCTGCGGAGGTTTATTGTACGGAGTTTCGCCGTTGGTCGAACGACTGTGGCTGGAATGACCCAGCCCTGCGCAGTCAGTTTCGCCTCGGCTTATCAGAGTCTATAAAAGACAGTCTCCTTCAGTACCCCGCTCCTGAGACTCTCGATAAACTCATGGAGCTTTCTATTAAGATTGATCGTCGTCTCAGAGAGCGGAGGGCTGAAAAAGGAGCACCTGTAAGGTCAAGTCCGTGTGTATATTCCATTCCTGAAGACGTAGAGGAGCCCATGCAGATGGGTCTCTCCCGGCTGTCTCCTGAAGAAAGGGCCAGAAGGCAAAATTCTGGTCTTTGTCTGTACTGTGGGGGTAAGGGACATTTTGCTCGTAATTGTCCGAACAAGTCGGGAAACGCTTTGACCAGGTGAATTGTGAGGGGGTTCACCTAGGTCTGCAGCAAATCTCCTCGAATAACTCCCTTTTAGTCCCATTTAAAGTTTCCTTTGGCAGCCTCAGTTCTTTGGTGTCGGCTTTTGTTGACAGTGGAGCTGCAGGAAACTTTATGGATTTAACTTGGGCTAAGGCCTTAGGCATTCCTCAGTTACCTTTGGGTAGGTGTGTCACCATGCATGGCTTAGATGGGAGTCCGCTGTCTAATGGGATTATTTCTCTCCATACACCCCCTGTACTACTTACAGTAGGAGCTCTACATTCCGAGAAAATCGAGTTCTTTCTTACACATTGCCCAGCAGTTCCAGTTGTTCTGGGTCACCCTTGGCTGGCCTTTCATAATCCCACCATTGATTGGCGATCGGGGGAGATTTCACAATGGGGTACTTTTTGTGATAAGGAATGTATCACGTTTCCAGTCAGAGTAGCAGCTATCATTCCAGAACTCATTCCGGTGGAATACCAGGAGTTTGCTGATGTTTTCTCCAAAGGCAATGCGGACATTCTGCCTCCCCATCGGCCTTATGATTGTGCTATTGAGTTAATTCCTGGTGCCACATTGCCAAAGGGAAGATTATATGCATTATCCGGGCCAGAAACTGCGGCTATGAATGATTATGTAAAGGAGAGCCTTGAGAAAGGATTTATTAGACCATCAAAATCTCCTTTAAGTGCAGGCTTCTTCTTTGTGGAGAAAAAGGATGGCTCGCTTAGACCTTGCATTGATTTTAGAGCCCTGAATAAGATCTCAGTTAAAAACACCTATCCTTTGCCGTTAATTTCTGTACTCTTTGATCAGTTACGTTCTGCTGTGATTTTTTCTAAAATTGACCTTAGAGGAGCGTACAACCTCATCCGAATTAAATCTGGAGATGAGTGGAAAATGGCCTTCAGTACTCAGTCGGGTCACTACGAATACCTGGTGATGCCGTTCGGCCTGTCCAATGCTCCGGCAGTTTTTCAAGACCTCATTAACGATGTGCTCCGTGACTTCCTAGGGAAATTCGTGGTCGTTTACTTAGACGACATCCTGATTTTTTCTGAATCAATAGAACAACATGTTACATGTGCGTCTGGTTCTTCAAAAGTTACGCGAGAATCATTTATATGCCGAGCTGGAGAAGTGTGAGTTTCATGTCACGGAAGTATCTTTTTTAGGGTACATAATTTCCCCTCAGGGATTTTCCATGGAACCAAAGAAACTCCAGGCCATCCTTAGTTGGGCGCAACCCACCAATTTAAAAGCAATTCAGCGCTTTTTAGGGTTTGCGAATTATTATAGGAGGTTCATTCATTCTTTTTCTGACCTGGTTGCTCCCATTGTAGCTCTGACAAAGAAAGGAGCGGATCCTACCAACTGGTCGCGTGAAGCTGAGTTGTCCTTCCGGGCCTTGAAACAAGCCTTTGTCTCGGCTCCAGTCCTCAGACATCCTAATCCGGAATTGCCCTTTGTGGTGGAGGTTGATGCCTCGGAGGTTGGAGTGGGGGCTATCCTTTCTCAAAAGGATCCGGAGTCTCTGGAGTTACATCCTTGTGCCTTTATGTCCAGGAAATTCTCCTCCGCTGAATCCAACTATGACGTTGGTAATCGGGAGTTACTGGCGGTAAAGTGGGCTTTCGAGGAGTGGAGGCATTGGCTGGAGGGAGCAAAACATACTATTTCGGTATTGACTGACCATAAGAACCTGCAATACATTGAATCGGCTAAGCGGCTTAATGCCCGGCAGGCACGTTGGGCATTATTTTTTACGCGTTTCAAATTTATAATCACTTTCAGGCCTGGTTCCAAGAATACTTAGGCTGATGCCCTGTCACGTAGCTTTCTTTCGGTTCACAATAACACTCCTGTGACCCCCATACTTCCATCTTCGGTCATCTGGGCGGGCCTCACACAAGATTTATTTACCCAGTTAAAACAGCTTCAACACCAAGCTCCTAGAATTACTCCTGCTGGTCGTCTTTACGTCCCTGAGTTTTTGAGAGCTACTGTTTTAACGGAATTCCATGATAACAAAGTTTCAGGGCATCCAGGAGTCTCTAAGACATTGGAGTTAGTCTCTCGCTCAGTATGGTGGCCTGGTCTTTCTAAAGACGTCAAGGAATTTGTTTATTCATGTCAGGTTTGTGCACAGCATAAGGTTCCCCGTTCCTTGCCCATCGGGCAACTTATGCCCTTAAATGTTCCTCTCAGGCCGTGGTCTCATATTTCCATGGATTTTGTGGTTGACCTTCCCCTTTCAGCCGGATTCCGAGTCATATGGGTGGTAGTGGACCGTTTTAGTAAAATGGCTCATTTTATTGCTCTTCCCCGATTGCCTTCTGCCCAAGGGTTGGCAGTTTTGTTTCTCCGCCATGTATTCAGGCTTCATGGGTTGCCTACGGATATTGTTTCTGATCGGGGTCCACAATTCATCGCACAATTCTGGAAATGTTTTTGTGCCTCATTGAAGATGAAATTGTCGTTAACATCCGGTTACCACCCACAATCCAACGGGCAAACCGAACGAGTTAACCAATCATTGAAACAATATTTGCGCTTGTATTCAGCCAAACTCCAGAATGATTGGTCCGAGTTTCTTCCGTTGGCTGAATTTGCTTACAATAATTCTTGTCATTCCTCCACTAAAGAGTCTCCATTCTTTTCAGTTTTTGGTTTTCACCCCAGAGCTAATTCTTTTTTTCATCATTCCTCAGTCTCCTCGCTAACCTTAACTTCCCATCTCAGAGCCATTTGGAAAAAGGTGCACCTTGCTCTCAGAAAAGCGGCCTTTCGAGAGAAGAAATTTTCTGACAGGCTCCGACGTCCTTGCACTTTTAAGGTGGGAGATAGGGTGTGGTTGTCGACTCGCAACATCAGGCTTCGACAATCCTCGGCTAGACTGGGACCCAAATTTATTGGGCCATTTCTTATTATTAAAAGAGTCAACCCAGTTGCCTTTCGGTTACGTTTACCAAGATCTCTCAGGATTGGAAATACGTTTCATTGTTCCCTGTTGAAACAATACGTTTCTTCCAGTAGATTTCCTCAGAAGATCTCTCAGGGTAGATCTCCAGTGGATGTACAGGGACAACAGGAGTTCTTGGTAGAGAAGGTTCTCGATTCCAAATTGTCCCGGGGTCGGCTGTATTTTCTAGTTCACTGGAAAGGCTATGGTCCGGAGGAAAGGTCTTGGGTCCTGGATAAGGATCTTCATGCCCCGAGGCTCAAGAGGGCATTTTTTCGGGAATTTCCTCAGAAACCTAGCTTTAGGGGTTCCTTGACCCCTCCTCAAGGGGGGGGGGGGTACTGTTAGGCGCCGGGGTCCGCTTGTCTGCGCGGCCCGGCGCCTAGCAACTAGAGACGCCGTGCGCGTACAGCCGGCTCCCTAGCAACGCTAGACGCCGGGCGCGCTGAGCCGCACGGACCCTAGCAACAGGGACGCCACTGGCGGACCGCATTCCCCATTGCTAGGCTTTAGGAAATTAAGATATTCACCTGCTCTCTGGCCGTGCAGCAAGGCAGCTGCACGGCATTTATTCTAATCAGCCTTTAGCAGCTGATTGGAGGACTCCTTGTTAAATACACTCCCAGGGCTTCTCACAGACGCCGGTAATAGCTTCCTGCATGCTGCCTTTGTTTGCTGAGAGTCTGTTTCCAGTCCTGCTGTATCCGGTCATTCCAGTCCTCAGAAGTCTGGTATTCGGGAGTTGTCATCTCATCCCAAGAGGTCGTTTGGTTCCCTGGAGTCCTGACTGATCACCGTTTTATATCCAGTGGTGTTCGTGAGTTGCGGCTCTGCCGTGTGTTGCGGCTCAGCCGCTTTACCTTTTATATTTTGTGTTTGGAGCATTTGCGGAGGGTTCCGCTTCCACAAGTCCTCTCTGGTACTCGGCGGTGCCGGGTAGGAGAATTGGACAAGTGGATATTTTGGTTGTCCTTTTCCCTGGCGGTTTCTCCGCACATATTATAGTTTTGAGTTTGCTTAGCCCCTGGCCTGGTTGTTTAGTTAGAGGGCCTCTTGTTATCACCCTGTCTCGGGTTTCCCTTTGTCTCTCATTAAGACTGGGGGGCATCGAAGTTGGGCAGACATAATCCGCCCTTCAAACGCGGCTGCCAAGGGCTCAAGAAACCATAGTCTCGCAGGGGATTTCTGACAACACGGGTGAGACAACAGAGTTAGGGCGCCAGGGGCTATTTTCCTGTCCTGCTCCCTTCCCCAGCATTCCGTTCCAGTGCTCCGGTCCTTGCCATAAGATCTCCTCTGACCAGAGTGCTGGAATCATAACAGCAGGTGCTGCAACAGCATGGCTGGCTCCTAAATTTGCCAAAGTCGCAGTTGATTCCGACAACTCGGCTGTCGTTTTTGGGCATGATCCTGGACACGGAACGGCAGAGGATTTTTCTCCCGTTGGAAAAAGCTCAGGAAATCCAGAACATGGTCAAGGAACTTCTGTACCTGCCAAGAGTGTCAATTCATCAATGCACTCGAGTGCTGGGGAAAATGGTGGAGGCCTACAAGGCCATTCTGTTTGGCAGGTTCCATGCAAGAACGTTTCAGTGGGACCTTCTGGACAAGTGGTCAGGGTCCCATCTACAGATGCACCGGAAAATAACTGTCCCCCAGGACCAGGGTTTCTCTCCTGTGGTGGCTCCAAAGTTCTCACCTTCTAGAAGGTCGCAGGTTCGGCATCCAAGATTGGATTCTGGTGACCACGGACGCGAGTCTCCGAGGTTGGGGAGCAGTCACACAGGGAAAAAATTTCCAGGGAAAATGGTCAAGCCAGGAAGCTTGTCTGCACATAAACATTCTGGAATTAAGGGCCATCTACAACGGCCTGCTACAAGCGGAACATCTTCTTCGCGACCTGCCCGTCCTGATTCAGTTGGACAACATAACAGCCGTGGCGCATATAAACCGCCAGGGCGGGACGAAGAGCAGAGCGGCGATGGCGGAGGCCACCAGGATTCTTCGCAGGGCGGAAAAGCATGCAAGCGCTCTGTCAGCGGTCTTCATTCCAGGCGTGGACAACTGGGAAGCAGACTTCCTCAGCAGACACGATCTCCATCCAGGAGAGTGGGGTCTTGATCAAGAGGTCTTTGCGGAAGTGACAAGTCGTTGGGGACTTCCTCAAATAGACATGATGGCGTTGCGCCTCAACAAGAAGCTGCCGACATATTGTTCCAGGTCGAGGGACCCTCAAGCAGTAGCGGTAGATGCTCTGGTGACACCGTGGGTGTTTCAGTTGGTCTATGTGTTCCCTCCACTTCCACTCATCCCAAAGGTGATAAGGATCATAAGAAGAACAAGGGTCCAGGCGATACTCGTTGTTCCAGATTGGCCACGGAGGGCCTGATATCCGGATCTTCAGGAATTACTCACAGGAGATCCCTGGCCTCTTCCTCTAAGAGAGGATCTGTTACAGCAGGGACCGTGCGTGTTCCAGGACTTACTGCGGTTGCATTTGACAGCATGGCGGTTGAACGCCAAATCCTAGCCAGAAAGGGTATTCCCGGGGAAGTCATCCCCACTCTACTTAAGGCTAGAAAGGAGGTAACGGCGAAGCATTATCACCGTGTTTGGAGAAAATATATGTCTTGGTGTGAATCCAAGAAGACTCCTACGGAGGATTTTCCTCCATTTTTTGCATGCGGGTGTGGATGCGGGCCTGAAGTTAGGCTCCATTTAAGTGCAGGTTTCGGCATTATCAATTTTCTTTCAAAGGGAGTTGGCTTCGCTTCTAGAAGTAAAGACCTTCGTGAAAGGCGTGCTGCACATCCAACCTCCATTTGTGCCCCCAGTGGCGCCGTGGGACCTTAACGTGGTGTTACAGTTCCTTACGTCACATTGGTTTGAACCTTTACAAAAGGTTGAGTTGAAATTTCTCACTTGGAAAGTGGTCATGCTATTGGCCTTGGCATCCGCACGGCGGGTGTCCGAATTGGCGGCTTTGTCTCACAAAAGCCCCTATCTGATTTTTCATGAGGATAGAGCAGAGTTGAGAACTCGTCAACAATTTCTACCGAAGGTGGTTTCTTCGTTTCACATGAACCAACCTATTGTGGGGCCTGTGGCTACTGAAACCTTGGCTGATTCAAAGTCCCTTGATGTGGTCAGAGCTTTGAAAATTTATGTAGCCAGAATGGCTCGGGTGAGGAAAACAGAGGCGCTGTTTGTCCTGTATGCGGCCAACAAGGTTGGCGCTCCTGCTTCTAAGCAGACTATTGCACGTTGGATCTGTAATATGATTCAGCAGGCTCATTCTACGGCTGGATTGCCGTTACCAAAATCGGTGAAGGCCCATTCCACTAGGAAGGTGGGCTCATCCTGGGCGGCTGCCCGGGACGTCTCGGCATTACAGCTTTGCCGAGCAGCTACTTGGTCGGGTCAAACACTTTTGCAAAGTTCTATAAGTTTGATACCCTGGCTGATGAGGACCTCATGTTTGCTCAATCGGTGCTGCAGAGTCATCCGCACTCTCCCGCCCGGTTTGGAGCTTTGGTATAAACCCCATGGTCCTTTTGGAGTCCCCAGCATCCTCTAGGACGAAGGAGAAAATAGGATTTTAATACCTACCGGTAAATCCTTTTCTCTTAGTCCGTAGAGGATGCTGGGCGCCCGTCCCAGTGCGGACTCTATCTGCAGTAATTGTACATAGTTATTGTTTAAGTTACACAAAGGTTGTGTTTGGTAAAGGTCAGGCTGTTGCTGGTCTGTTTTGGTTCACACTGTTAATTGGGTTTAGTTGAATGCCATGTTGTACGGTGTGTTGTGGTGTGAGCTGGTATGTATCTCACCCTTAGTTTAACAAAATCCTTTTCCTCGAAATGTCCGTCTCCTCTGGGCACAGTTCCTATAACTGAGGTCTGGAGGAGGGGCATAGAGGGAGGAGCCAGTTCACACCCATTCAAAGTCTTATAGTGTGCCCATGTCTCCTGCGGATCCCGTCTATACCCCATGGTCCTTTTGGAGTCCCCAGCATCCTCTACGGACTAAGAGAAAAGGATTTACCGGTAGGTATTAAAATCCTATTTTCTCCTTCTTTCGCAACACACACCACAGTCTGTCTCTCCCCAGTGACTGCATGCTGCATTCCCAGCTCCCAGCTCCCCCACCCCATACCAAAGCCCTGTATCCCATCACTAATACACTCTTACCCCAGGGAGAGAATCACCTGCGCTGCACTCCCCAGTATCCAGACACGAACACTACACACTCTGGGGGTCATTCCGAGTTGTTCGCTCGTTATTTTTTTTCGCAACGGAGCGATTAGTCGCTAATGCGCATGCGCAATGTCCGCAGTGCGACTGCGCCAAGTAAATTTGCTATGCAGTTAGGTATTTTACTCACGGCATTACGAGGTTTTTTCTTCGTTCTGGTGATCGGAATGTGATTGACAGGAAGTGGGTGTTTCTGGGCGGAAACTGGCCGTTTTATGGGTGTGTGCGAAAAAACGCTACCGTTTCTTGGAAAAACGCGGGAGTGGCTGAAGAAACGGGGGAGTGTCTGGCCGAATGCTGGGTGTGTTTGTGAACAACTCGGAATGACCCCCCATGTACCATGCGGCCCTCACACCCCACCAGAAGAGGCCGGCGCAGGGCACAGGAATCCTGGCTAGCGGAGCACAAGCAGGCACACAGTCACTGTGTATGAGAGACTACTGTCACTTCGAGGCTGCGCCCACATCACCTACAGCTCGCTGCCCTATTTGGACAAGACGGCTCACATCCCTGCCGGGCACTAAGTGGTGTATCCTTGGGGCCCCTTTGAACAATGGGGCCCGGTACACGTGTCCTCTTTGATCCCCCTGTCGCAGGCCCTGGTCATCGTCCGACAGGTTTATTTCATTACAGAAAAAAAGGAGGGGAGTATGCTTTGCGCTTGAAACAATATTGTTTCAAGCGCAAAGCATACTCCCCTCCTTTTTTTCTCTCTAGATTTTAACGTTGCAACCTGGCAAGTTGTTTATGCTTAGCTGCTGAAACATCTCAAATATATAACTATTTACACTATTACAGCGCCGGGTTATCACAAACGGTCTCCGTTTTGTGATCTCTTTCTTTTTTTATTTCATTACAGAAGCACATTCTTAAGGCCCGTACACACGGGGAGAGATCTATCAGTGACCGCTCAGCACACACCTCTCCCCCCGCTCAGCACTCAGCGCGATGTGTGCTGAGCGAGGGGAAGAGGCGCTCATTTCACCCAGCAGTGAAATGAGCGATGTGCTAGATTGAGCCTTCACGCAAGCCTATCTACTACTAGCGAAAGCGTCGCGCGGGGCCGCGCATCGCTATCGCTGTTGAGCATGGTTTCCGGTATGAATGGTCAACCATGTTATGGTCGACAGTCATTAGGTCGACCACTATCGGTCGACATTGACATGGTCGACATGGACACATGGTCGACACATGAAAATGGTCGACACATGAAAGGTCGACACATGAAAAGGTCGACATGAGTTTTTTTACTTTTTTGGTGTCGTTTTTTGCGTAAAGTGACTGGGAACCCCAATTAGTGCACCGCGTTCCCTCGCATGGCTCGCTTCGCTCGCCATGCTTCGGGCATGGTGCCTTCGCTCCGCTACCGCTTCGCTCGGCACAGATTACCGTTCCAATCGTAGTCCACGTGAATCGTAAAGTATGGAAAAGTTCCCCAAAAGAAAAAAAAGTTAAAAAACTCATGTCGACCTTTTCATGTGTCGACCTTTCATGTGTCGACCATTTTCACGTGTCGACCATGTGTCTATGTCGACCATGTGTCTATGTCGACCATGTCAATGTCGACCAATAGTGGTCGACCTAATGACTGTCGACCATAACATGGTCGACCATGTGAACGGATACCGTTGAGCATACACACGGAGAGATCTGTGCTTAAATTCTAAGCAATCTAGTGAGATTGCTTAGAATTTAAGCACGGATCTCTGCGTGTGTACCCCCCTTTACTTTGTGCTTCAGATAAGGTTACCACTAATTGTAGGTCATACAAAACAATTAAATTCACTTGCTAAGCAACAAAATACACACTGAGGATTTAATTACCATAAATGTGAGACACCAGTCCATTAGAGCTTGGTACAACACATTTGTTTTACATGAAATTATAATTATTTTCCCAAAGGTTTCCCTAAAAAGTCTCTTGATTAATTGGCAAACAAATAAACAGCAAAGGTCAAAACCTGGAGCATGTAACAGGGTAAAATAATATATTAATAGTGCTGTTGGAAGAGCTGCCCCTTATACATTAGAAACCTTACGTGATATTAAAAAATATATAACATTTTTAGAAGAACTTTGGCACAACAAATACAGTATTAAGTAGAAAGCTTTATATACAGAAGCAAACGCAAGAGTTCTAGAGGGGGGTTTCCAAATGCAATCAGCAATCTCCCGCTCTGCGGAACATTGAAGCAAGTGCGGGAGTCTGGGGGAGTTTTGGTCTTTTTATACATTGGATAGTGTATGAAATTCATTATTAATAATTAACATCCCATAATAAATAAATAAATATAATAGAACCTGGAGGAGACAGAACTGCACTTTCTAAGCACACATTCTCCCACCTCATGGTAAGGCACCTGGCTGTTCTTCTTGGTAGCTACTCTCTGGTCCAGTGCACTGATTGAGCACTCAGATCAACACATACAGCAAACTTTGTAGAATAAGCTGCTATACTGGTTATGTGCATCAGCTCCACTCCGTCCCTTAAACTGCAGCTCTAGTAATCATACTATATACCACAGGTTCTCAAACTCGGTCCTCAGGACCCCACACAGTGCATGTTTTGCTGGTCTCCTCACAGAATCGCAAGTGAAATAATTTGCTCCACCTGCAGACCTTTTAAAATGTGTCAGTGGATAATGAATACACCTGGGCACTTGCTGGGTTACCTGCAAAACATGCACTGTGTGGGGTCCTGAGGACCGAGTTTGAGAACCACTGCTATATACTACTACCATTGTGGTCAAACTTTGAGCCACTGTGCAAAAGAGGGGAGGTTTCCAGACAACTGGAATATATATATATATAGGTAAGCAAAGTCGACGGCACTCCCAAGTCCCCTAAATAAATGTAACGATGTAATAAATGTATGATCACATTCCCCCACTCATACGGGGGGGGTGATCGATCTCAGTTACTATTAAAGGCTGAGGCTAAGTGGATTTTTTTACTAGATACATTATCTCCACGCGGATTAAATGAACAGCTTGGCCTGTCAGCCTTTATTTAAATCACCTTACCATAATGGTTTGTTACACCTTTTTGCGTACAACGATATTGCCTCATACATTGTGGTATTACACCGGCTCTTCCAGCATAATATTGGGTTTATAAATATCAAATACTATGTGCATTTATGGCTTAATAAGAATTATTTTTTCTAGTACCAAGTGGCTACATTTTCATACTGTGATTGTATAAGTGATACATGATTACTAATATGGCCCTAATGATGCTTTGTAAATAGTTACTTTATTGTTTTGTTCATTTGCACTTGTTCTAGGTTTTTTTAGGTGCTCCGGTCCAGGTGTTCCCTGACGCCGATGCCGGCACCTCGTGATGACGTCATTGTGAACGGAACGAGACGCGACGGCTGATGGCGCCACGGACCACCCGACGGAGATAAAATGGTGAGTAATACCTGTTTGTAACTTTATCCTGACGAAAATGTCACTTTGGACATTGAAACGTTGACTTAAAAGACTTACGTGTCTGTCTTCATTTACGCCGAGAGTGCCGCCCGCAACCACATTCTATATATATATATATATATATGTGTGCATGCGACGGGTCCCCGGCGGGCAGCATACCGGCGCTGGGATCCCGACTGCTGGCTTGCCGACAGCGGGGTGAGCGCAAATGAGCCCCTTGCGTCACGCCATCATTCTCCCTCCAGGGGGGTCGTGGACCCTCAAGAAGGAGAAAAGGTGTCGGCATGCCGGTTGTCGGGATTCCTGCACTGGTATACTGTGCAACCGGTATACTGAATACCACATATATATATATATATATATATATATATACAGTATATATATATATATATATATATATATGTATATAGACTGTATTTGTTTATTTTGTGCAATTTTCTTTCCTCCACCCAATATTTTTGCTATGATTTTGTGCCATGTTATCTCCACTCCTCCTTACCCTCTGTTTATATACTGTATTTTATTATAATATTTTTGTGAAAAAAATGTTTCCTTCACCTTCTCTTTTCACCCCCCTATATTTCATTAATTATTTTAATAATTTTTCTGCCATTGTTTTATTGGTATTTAAGTATTTCTTCACTGGGTTGCTACTCTTCTTCATGACTAGTCTTCGTTCTCCGTGACACAACGTTATAACATAACATGCACTGCAAAGAAAATGGAGCCAGAAGCCAGAATGGGATGATGGACTGTCTTTACTTGCACTTGGCACATCATGATTGTTTTTGGGATTAGGTATGGGATCCTGACAGTTAGGATGCCGACAGTCAGAATACCAACAGCGGCATCCTGGCGGTCAGAATCCCCACAATTTTTACAATATAAGCTAACCCTACCCTTTACCTTCCCTTCCCCATAAACCTCCCTACTCGCAGCTTAACTGTAACCCTCCCCCTAGTTCCTAACCCTAAACCCAACCCCCCGCAGTCTAACCTCAACCCTCCCCGGAATACTTACATTTGGGATTTCTGCGTTGGGATTCCCAGAGTTCTTGGGATTCCGGCACCGATGTTCTGACACCTGGTATGTTGAATGTTGGAATGCCAACTACATCTTGTGTTTGGAGCCTCTCTAAGGGGGACATTTACTAAGCAGTGATAAGAGCAGAGAAGTAAGCCAGTGGAGAAACTGCCCCATCAACCAATCAACAGCTCTGTATAATTTTATAGTATGCAAATTATAGATGTTACTGCAGTGCTGATTGGTTGCCATGGGCAACTTCTCCATTGGCTCACTTCTCCGCTCTTATCACTGCTTAGTAAATGTCCCCCTAAGTATGGTACGAGCTGGGCACAGGCTCCACCAGAGCAGTAGCTGCTGCTGTCTCCGTTGCATTGTGCCTCGGACGGTGGCAATCCCCATTCTGCCTTCGATAAGGTCTTCACTTCAACTCATTCATGAATTCCATGAATAAAAAGTAGACTGTGCCCCAACAGTGACATTCTCCCTGACCCTGACAAGCAGATTTTCACTTATAACAGATTATTACTGAACAGCACAAACTCACTGCATAATCCTGCATCTTATCTCAATGAACTAGCAAAGATCAACAAATACATCATTCAAACCCCAGCCTCGCTGCGGACTCCATCAGTAAACGGATTCACTTGGATGACAGATCTGACCCTTGATGACTGTATCTTCTTGTCTGAATAAGAGAGATCCTCAGAATGTCAACATGTCGCCATGTGAAATGTTTCCATGCAGGGACTGGCTGGTAAATTTTAGTTGCAGCCCATATATACTACAATGTATATATATATATATATATACACAGTGGGGCAAAAAAGTATTTGGACAGCCACCGATTATGCAAGTTGACCCACTTAAAAAGATGAGAGAGGTCTGTAATTTCCATCATAGGTGCACTTCAACTGTTAGAGACAGAATCTGAAAAAAACAACAACTAGGAAATCACATTGTGTGATTTATAAACAATTTATTTCTATATACTTGAGGAAACTATATATTTGGACAATCGAAAATTTTAACTCAATACTTTGTAATATAACCTCGGTTGGCAATTACAGAGGTCAAACGTTTCCTGTAGTTCTTGACCAGGTTTGCACACACTGTAGCAGGTATTTTGGCCCACTCTTCCATGTAGATCTTCTCTAGATCTGTCATGTTTTAGGGCTGTCGCCAGGCAACACGGACTTTCAACTCACTCCACAGATTTTCTATTGGGTTGAGGTCTGGAGACTGGCTAGGCCACTCCAGGACCTTGAAATGCTTTTTAAGGAGCCACTCCTTAGTTGCCCGGGCGGTGTGTTTGGGGTCATGGTCATGCTGGAAGACCCAGCCACATTCCATCTTCAATGCTCTTACTGAGGGAAGGAGGTTTTTGCCCAAAATCTCACGATACATGGCCCTATTCATCCTCTCCTTAATACAGATCAGTCGTCCTGTCCCCTTTGCAGAAAAGCAGCCCCAAGGCATGATGTTTCCACCCCCATGCTTCACAGTGGGTATGGTGTTCTTGGGATGCCATTCATCATTCTTCTCCCTCCAAACATGGCGAGTGGAGTTTATACCAAAAAGTTCGATTTTACTCTCATCTGACCACATTACATTCTCCCAATCCTCCTGTGGATCATCCAGATGGTCACTGGCAAACTTTAGACGGGCCTGGGCATGTAAACAGAAAAATAGCAGCGCACAATGTAATAATTATAACTAAGAAGGATTGAGTGAAAAATTAATCACAATTTAATTATACAACTTTCTAAAAACACATAAAAATAAACCATGGTGTGGCCACTTATATAGTTCACCATTTAAATGACTGCTGCCTTTCTGGTGTAGTCCGTTCCTAATATAAAGTGGACTGGCAAAATCTTTGCTGATAAAACACTGGAAATGGACCAAAGGTGAAGTCCCACAAAGGTTATTACCACATTAAGCCGCTGGAGGTGTAGTCCCTTGGAATTGTCCTTTTGCTGGACTCAAACCCAGGCAAGGGTTGAGAGGGATCCTCACTGCAATGCGGTTCCTCCTGTTGTGCAAGGATGGGTGGTAATCCAGACGAATTATTTCTCTGTGGATTTTGCGCTCCAGTCCTGGTTCAGACACACCAAGGCAGCTGAGATGGCAGGAAAGAAAGTGGCCTGGCAAGCCTCCTGACGCGTTTCACTGCAAGGCACTGCAGCTTTATCAAAGGTGGTTATGTATGCAAACTGTCTGGGTATTTATACCCTCCATGATTACTTAACAGGTCAACAGCTGTTCACTCAATCCCTCTAATTAGTGTAAAATAATATATAAAATAATTCCCTGACTATTCCACAGGTTTATATCCATTAATAAGACAGACTCAGTGCTTAAAAATTGTGTTATATGCATAATATTTACTTTTGATGTATCAGATGAATAGCATTTATCCAGAAGGTCTCAATGAGGCAGTAGAACTAAATATGGTGATCTGATTCAACATTGGCGAGATACAATACCTGCCTATAACTAGTTGTAGATAGTGATACTGCCTAATCTGGAAATGTGCTCTCCTGTGTCTTTTCCTACTTAGTGTCAAAATATTCAACTTGCTATATGATGACTAAAGATGTGTCTAAAACGACCATCAGATCGGATTAAGTATTAAATCATTAAAGTCATCACTATATATTATCTATATATAAAAACCTTTGATGTCTCTACTTATTCCTTCTTACCTCTAATTTCTGTCTGGTTCCATTCCCTTCCCCCCTGCCTGTCCTGATCTCCACCTCATTCGGTGTCCTGCTTAGTTCCCAACAGATAAAAAATTAGCGAATAAAAAATTAGCGAATAAGAGCAGCTAAATGAGATGATAGGGAACTTAAAAGAATATGTGTATTAACATCAGGAATTTCTATAGTTAATGTCCTTTCCTTACTATCCCTTAAATAGGATAGTGTAATCTGGGATGAATGCACTGGCTCTATATAATGGAAATGATATTTGCATAATTGTGGGATGTAATCGTAAAGTCCAAGCAGCACTATGCTTTTAGCGGCGACGGGTTACCAAGGTAACCAAACATACAGCGAAAGTCTGAGGTCCACGTACAACCGTGTTCCTGCGTCACCCGGTCACGTGGCTAATTCAGTCACGTGACCGGAGAGACGCGTTACAAAGGAAATGGTGCCGAGCAGGTTGCCTAGCAGCAGGGGTAGCTTGCTGTCCACCGAGCGGAGATACCATTGGGTTCTCCTTCCCGGAAGTGACATGTCGGCTGTCTCGGGACGACAAATATTGTGGTTTGATTTCCTCATCTTTTTTCCACAAGTTGAATAGTATATCTACATATATCTGTAAGTCTTGTCTCCCCTAGTATTAATTCCTCAACAGGAGGAACCGCATTGCAGTGAGGATCCCTCTCAACCCTTGCCTGGGTTTGAGTCCAGAAAAAGGACAATTCCAAGGGACTACACCTCCAGCGGCTTAATGTGGTAATAACCTTTGTGGGACTTCACCTTTGGTCCATTTCCAGTGTTTTATCAGCAAAGATTTTGCCAGTCCACTTTATATTAGGAACGGACTACACCAGAAAGGCAGCAGTCATTTAAATGGTGAACTATATAAGTGGCCACACCATGGTTTATTTTTATGTGTTTTTAGAAAGTTGTATAATTAAATTGTGATTAATTTTTCACTCAATTCTTCTTAGTTATATTTATTCCATTGTGCGCTGCTATTTTTCTGTTTATCTGTTTGTTGTTCTGGGGTTGACTACCCCATTTTGTAGTAGCAGCATTAGAAAAGCAACATCTATCAAGCGCCCAAAACCCCTCCTTTTTACCTGGGCCTGGGCATGTGCCTGCTTAAGCAAGGGGACCTTTCGGGCGCTGCAGGATTTCAATACATGACGACGTAATGTGTTACTAATGGTAACCTTTGTGACTGTGGTCCCAGCTCTCTTGTGGTCATTGACCAGGTCCCCCCGTGTAGTTCTGGGCTGATTCCGCACCGTTCTCAAGATCATTGATAACCTACGACTTGAGATCTTGCATGGAGCCCCAGGTCGAGGGAGATTGTCAGTGATCTTGTATTTCTTCCATTTTTTAATAATTGCGCCAACAGTTGATCTCTTCTCACCAAGCTGCTTACCTATTGTCGAGTAGCTCATCCCAGCCTTGTGCAGCTCTACAATTTTGTCCCTGGTGTCCTTATACAGCGCTCTGGTCTTGGCCATGGTGGAGAGGTAGCAGTCTGACTGTTTAAGGGTGTGGACACGTGTCTTTTATACAGATAAACAGTTCATACAGGTGCCATTAATACAGGTAACGAGTGGAGGATAGAAGAGCTTCTTAAAGAAGATGTAACAGGTCTGTGAGAGACAGAAATCTTGCTGCTTGGTAGGTGTCCAAGTAAATTGTGATTTCCTGTTTTTTTGTCTCCACATTCTGTCTCACACAGTTGAAGTGTACCTATGATGGAAATTACAGACCTCTCTCATCTTTTTAAGTGGGTCAACTTGCACAATCGGTGGCTATCCAAATACTTTTTTGCCCCACTGTGTGTATGTATATATATATATATATATATATATATATATATATATTAGTGATGTGCACCGGAATTTTTTCGGGTTTTGTGTTTTGGTTTTGGATTCGGTTCCGCGGCCGTGTTTTGGATTCGGACGCGTTTTGGCAAAACCTCCCTGAAAATCTTTTGTCGGATTCGGGTGTGTTTTGGATTCGGGTGTTTTTTTTACAAAAACCCCTCAAAAACAGCTTAAATCATAGAATTTGGGGGTCATTTTGATCCCATAGTATTATTAACCTCAATAACCATAATTTCCACTCATTTTCAGTCTATTCTGAACACCTCACACCTCACAATATTATTTTTAGTCCTAAAATTTGCACCGAGGTCGCTGGATGACTAAGCTAAGCGACCCAAGTGGCCGACACAAACACCTGGCCCATCTAGGAGTGGCACTGCAGTGTCAGACAGAATGGCACTTCAAAAAAATAGTCCCCAAACAGCACATGATGCAAAGAAAAAAAGAGGCGCAATGAGGTAGCTGTGTGACTAAGCTAAGCGACCCAAGTGGCCTACACAAACACCTGGCCCATCTAGGAGTGGCACTGCAGTGTCAGACAGGATGGCACTTCAAAAAAATAGTCCCCAAACAGCACATGATGCAAAGAAAAAAAGAGGCGCAATGAGGTAGCTGTGTGACTAAGCTATGCGACCCAAGTGGCCGACACAAACACCTGTCCCATCTAGGAGTGGCACTGCAGTGTCAGGCAGGATGGCACTTCAAAAAAATAGTCCCCAAACAGCACATGATGCAAAGAATAATGAAAGAAAAAAGAGGTGCAAGTTGGAATTGTCCTTGGGCCCTCCCACCCACCCTTATGTTGTATAAACAGGACATGCACACTTTAACGAACCCATCATTTCAGCGACAGGGTCTGCCACATGACTGTGACTGAAATGACTGGTTGGTTTGGGCCCCCACCAAAAAATAAGCAATCAATCTCTCCTTGCACAAACTGGCTCTACAGAGGCAAAATGTCCACCTCCTCCTCATCGTCCGATTCCTCACCCCTTTCACTGTGTACATCCCCCTCCTCACAGATTATTAATTCGTCCAAACTGGAATCCACCATCTCAGGTCCCTGTGTACTTTCTGGAGGCAATTGCTGCTGGTGAATGTCTCCACGGAGGAATTGATTATAATTCATTTTGATGAACATCATCTTCTCCACATTTTCTGGAAGTAACCTCGTACGCCGATTGCTGACAAGATGAGCGGCTGCACTAAACACTCTTTCAGAGTACACACTGGAGGGGGAGCAACTTAGGTAAAATAAAGCCAGTTTCTGCAAGGGCCTCCAAATTGCCTCTTTTTCCTGCCAGTATACGTACGGACTGTCTGACATGCCTACTTGGATGCGGTCACTCATTAATCCTCTACCATTCTTTCAATGGTGACAGAATCATATGCAGTGACAGTAGACGACATGTCATTAATCGTTGGCAGGTCCTTCAGTCCGGACCAGATGTCAGCACTCGCTCCAGACTGCCCTGCATCACCGCCAGCGGGTGGGCTCAGAATTCTTAACCTTTTCCTCGCACCCCCAGTTGCTGGAGAATGTGAAGGAGGAGCTGTTGACGGGTCACGTTCCGCTTGACTTGACAATTTTCTCACCAGCAGGTCTTTGAACCTCTGCAGACTTGTGTCTGCTGGAAAGAGAGATACAACGTAGGTTTTAAATCTAGGATCGAGCACGGTGGCCAAAATGTAGTGCTCTGATTTCAACAGATTGACCACCCGTTAATCCTGGTTAAGCGAATTAAGGGCTCCATCTACAAGTCCCACATGCCTAGCGGAATCGCTCTGTTTAAGCTCCTCCTTCAATGTCTCCAGCTTCTTCTGCAAAAGCCTGATGAGGGGAATGACCTGACTCAAGCTGGCAGTGTCTGAACTGACTTCCCGTGTGGCAAGTTCAAAGGGTTGCAGAACCTTGCACAACGTTGAAATCATTCTCCACTGCGCTTGAGTCAGGTGCATTCCCCCTCCTTTGCCTATATCGTAGGCAGATGTATAGGCTTGAATGGCCTTTTGCTGCTCCTCCATCCTCTGAAGCATATAGAGCAGGCATGTCCAAACTGTGGCCCTCCAGCTGTTGTGAAACTACATATCCTAGCATGCCCTGACACAGTTTTGCTGTCAGAGAATGCTGAAGCTGTGTCAGGGCATGCTGGGATGTGTAGTTTCTCAACAGCTGGAGGGCCGCAGTTTGAACATGCCTGATATAGAGGGTTGAATTCCACCTCGTTACCACCTCTTGCTTCAGATGATGGCAGGGCAGGTTCAGGACTGTTTGCTTGTGCTCCAGTCTTCGGCACGCGGTGGCTGAATGCCGAAAGTGGCCCGCAATTCTTCGGGCCACCGACAGCATCTCTTGCATGCCCCTGTCATTTTTTAAATAATTCTGCACCACCAAATTCAATGTATGTGCAAAACATGGGACGTGCTAGAATTTGCCCAGATGTAATGCACGCACAATATTGGTGGCGTTGTCCGATGTCACAAATCCCCAGGAGAGTCCAATTGGGGTAAGCCATTCTGCGATGATCTTCCTCAGTTTCCGTAAGAGGTTGTCAGCTGTGTGCCTCTTATGGAAAGCAGTGATACAAAGCGTAGCCTGCCTAGGAACGAGTTGGTGTTTGCGAGATGCTGCTACTGGTGCCGCCGCTGCTGTTCTTGCAGCGGGAGGGAATACATCTACCCAGTGGGCTGTCACAGTAATATAATCCTGAGTCTGCTCTGCTCCACATGTCCGTGGTTAAGTGGACATTGGGTACAACTGCATTTTTTAGGACACTGGTGACTCTTTTTCTGACGTCTGTGTACATTTTCGGTATCGCCTGCCTAGAGAAATGGAACCTAGATGGTATTTGGTACCGGGGACACAGTACCTCAATCAATTCTCTAGTTGCCTGTGAATTAACGGTGGATACCGGACACACGTTTCTCACCACCCAGGCTGCCAAGGCCTGAGTTATCCGCTTTGCAGCAGGATGACTGCTGTGATATTTCATCTTCCTCGCAAAGGACTGTTGGACAGTCAATTGCTTACTGGAAGTAGTACAAGTGGTCTTCCGACTTCCCCTCTGGGATGACGATCGACTCCCAGCAGCTACAACAGCAGCGCCAGCAGCAGTAGGCGTTACACTCAAGGATGCATCGGAGGAATCCCAGGCAGGAGAGGACTCGTCAGACTTTCCAGTGACATGGCCTGCAGGACTATTGGCTTTCCTGTCTAAGGAGGAAATTGACACTGAGGGAGTTGGTGGTGTGGTTTGCAGGAGCTTGGTTACAAGAGGAAGGGATTTAGTGGTCAGTGGACTGCTTCCGCTGTCATCCAAAGTTTTTGAACTTGTCACTGACTTCTAATGAATGCGCTCCAGGTGACGTATAAGGGAGGATGTTCCTAGGTGGTTAACGTCCTTACCCCTACTTATTACAGCTTGACAAAGGCAACACACGGCTTGACACCAGTTGTCCGCATTTCTGTTGAAATAATTCCACACCGAAGATGTGATTTTTTATTTTTATTTTGACCAGGCATGTCAATGGCCATATTCGTCCCACGGACAACAGGTGTCTCCCCGGGTGCCTGACTTAAACACACCACCTCAACATCAGAATCCTCCTTGTCAATTTCCTCCCCAGCGCCAGCAACACCCATATCCTCATCCTGGTGTACTTCAACAGTGACATCTTCAATTTGACTATCAGGAACTGGACTGCGGGTGCTCCTTCCAGCACTTGCAGGGGGCGTGCAAATTGTGGAAGGCGCAACCTCTTTCCGTCCAATGTTGGGAAGGTCAGGCATCGCAACCGACACAATTGGACTCTCCTTGGGGATTTGTGATTTAGAAGAAATCACAGTTCTTTGCTGTGCTTTTGCCATCTAAACTCTTTTAAGTTTTCTAGCAGGAGGATGAGTGCTTCCATTCTCAGGTGAAGCTGAACCACTAGCCTTGAACATAGGCCAGGGCCTCAGCCGTTCCTTGCCACTCCGTGTCGTAAATGGCACATTGGCAAGTTTACGCTTCTCCTCAGACGATTTTGATATAGATTTTTGGGTCATTTTACTGAGCTTTATTTTTTTGGATTTTACATGCTCTCTACTATGACATTGGGCATCGGCCTTGGCAGACGACGTTGATGGCATTTCATCGTCTCGGCCATGACTAGTGGCAGCAGCTTCAGCACGAGGTGGAAGTGGATCTTGATCTTTCCCTATTTTACCCTCCACATTTTTGTTCTCCATTTTTTAACGTGTGGAATTATATGCCAGTAATAGATCAACGTATAATACTGGTGGTCACTGGTCAGCAAAACTCTGCACTGTACTCCTCCTATATAATACTGCTGGTCCCCAGTCCCCACAATAAAGCAGTGTGAGCACAGATATATGCAGCACACTGAGCACAGATATGGAGCATTTTTCAGGCAGACAACGTATAATACTGGTGGTCACTGGTCAGCAAAACTCTGCACTGTACTCCTCCTATATAATATACTGGTGGTCCCCAGTACCCACAATAAAGCAGTGTGAGCACAGATATATGCAGCACACTGAGCACAGATATGGAGCGTTTTTCAGGCAGACAACGTATAATACTGGTGGTCACTGGTCAGCAAAACTCTGCACTGTACTCCTCCTATATAATATACTGGTGGTCCCCAGTACCCACAATAAAGCAGTGTGAGCACAGATATATGCAGCACACTGAGCACAGATATGGAGCGTTTTTTTAGGCAGACAACGTATAATACTGGTGGTCACTGGTCAGCAAAACTCTGCACTGTACTCCTCCTATATAATATACTGGTGGTCCCCAGTCCCCACAATAAAGCAGTGTGAGCACAGATATATGCAGCACACTGAGCACAGATATGGAGCGTTTTTCAGGCAGACAACGTATAATACTGGTGGTCACTGGTCAGCAAAACTCTGCACTGTACTCCTCCTATATAATACTGCTGGTCCCCAGTCCCCACAATAAAGCAGTGTGAGCACAGATATATGCAGCACACTGAGCACAGATATGGAGTGTTTTTCAGGCAGACAACGTATAATACTGGTGGTCACTGGTCAGCAAAACTCTGCACTGTACTCCTCCTATATAATACTGCTGGTCCCCAGTCCCCACAATAAAGCAGTGTGAGCACAGATATATGCAGCACACTGAGCACAGATATGGAGTGTTTTTCAGGCAGACAACGTATAATACTGGTGGTCACTGGTCAGCAAAACTCTGCACTGTACTCCTCCTATAATACTGCTGGTCCCCAGAATAAAGATATTTGCACTGCAGCCCCCTGAAACAAAGTAAGAGGACGCCAGCCATGTCCTCTCACTATCATTTCCAATGCACGAGTGAAAAATGGCGGCGACGCACGGCTCCTTATATAGAATACGAATCTTGTGAGAATCCGACCGCGGGATGATGACGTTTGGGCGCGCTTGAACGTCATCATTGCGCGCTGTGTGTGTGTGTGTGTGTGTGTGTGAGCAAGGCGGGAGGATCCGAGTCTGCCTCGGACCTGTGTAAAAAGGGTGAAGTTCGGGGGGGTTCGGATTCCGACGAACCGAACCCGCTCATCACTAATATATATATAGCACTGTTCCATGGTACCTGCCTATTCCTAGATTTGGGGTACAACACAGTATGTGACCGCATTGTTAAAATAGAAATCACAGGGGCTCTACACTCACTCTATTTACTAGCAATAATAAACAGTGGAGTTGTAGTTTATGTATTGATCAATGCATTGAAGCCTGCAGCCCCCGGCAAGGGACCCCACTATACTGCAGGTCCTACTCTATTGCTCATAATAATTATCATGAAATTAGTTACGTATGTGCATTAACAGCATATGTTCTAAGCATAGTTCTAACTCATTAGCATCAGGATGCATTTGCACTCGCTCTGTAGCAGGTGAAGAAGCCACGCTCCCTCACAGGCATTCATGAGTATAATTGGTTGTCTGCATGAATACGCCCTTACCGGCAAGGGCATAGCTACCATAGGTGCAGACAGTGCAGCTGCTATGGGGCCCAGAGCTGAGAGGGGCTCACCTTCCCTGTCACAGTTGCATGTGTTATTGTTATGCACACCAGTGCCTGCAGGAATGTACTGGTGTCTGAACGGATAGGGATGCAAAACAAATGAACTTACAGACAGACTGGGGAATATGACATTACGTACACAGAAGGTGATAGGGTAACAAAATAAACACAAAGTGAACAGAGAAGCCCAGAGGCTAAGAAACTGGGTGTCTCCCTAGTATTAGTAATGCTCAGATGGAAAAAGCAAGATGTTGTGTTTTAATACGTAGAGAACCCGAAATGCTGTTGCTAAGGGCAACAGCAAAACCCTAAAGGGTTACCAACGGGTGTGGCAGTAAACTCCTTGGTCAGAGATGGAATGATAGACACAAGGAGAGTCTCCACAATCCTAATCCTCACTTGCAGTGCACAGGTTCAGCTTACTGCCACTAAACTGACACCTGAACTCCTTGCACAGTGAGACAGGATTTAGGCAGGCAAATCTGAGAATACAGCCGCAAACTTGCTAAGTTCACAGAGTAGCAAAAGAACCCCAGCAAGTTAAACGACTGACTCCAGTCTTACTGCTAGGTCTGGATTGGCAGAGTGTAGTACCAAATCCCCAGGCCTATTTGCAGTAAGCAACAACAAATACAAAGCTACACAGTACTGGCTAACTTTCAGGAACTGACTAACCAACAAAGATTCAGCAGCATCTGCTTAACCTGACAAGAGGCCTTATATAGCAGGTGCTGTCCACGCCCCACTCAGACCTCACAGACTGTGAGCACAAAAACCAGCACCGGATCCCCTGCCGTGCACAGAGCCTGTAACCACTGCACAGCAAAAGACCCGAACCGGAGTATCAGCTGCGCTCAGGTTACTCCGCTAGCACTTGTCTCCCGGTTGCCATGACGACGTGGCAGCACAGGGCAGGAGACCCTAACAGTACCCCCCCTCTGACGAGGGGTCAAAGAACCCCTACCACCGGGTTTATCGGGGAACTGCGAGAAGAAAGAGCGTATCAGTCTGGGGGCATGAAGAACACAACTGCGCACCCATGACCGCTCCTCCGGGCCATACCCCTTCCAGTGCACCAAAAATGACAGCCGACCCCGAACCATCTTGCAGTCAAGAATCCTTTCAACAACAAACTCCCTCTGGCCACGTATCAGAAGAGGGGAAGGTCTTCCACTGGAAGAAGGATTACTAATCGCCCGTTTTAAAAGGGAACAATGAAATGTTTTATTGATACCCAAAGAACGGGGCAGATCTAACTGAAATGCCACCGGATTGATAACCCTGGTGATCTTATAAGGGCCGATGAACCGGGGGCCTAACTTATGAGATGGCTGTCTCAACTTCAAATTCTTGGTAGACAACCAGACGAAGTCTCCTAATTTGAAGCTGCAGGGTCTTTTCCGCTTATCAAAAACCCTTTTGGTCACTAATGACACAGACACAAGGGCTTTCTTCACTTTCCTCCAAATACCTCTAAGGACCGAAACCACAGAGGAACCACCTGGCGTGGAGTCCAGGGGGTCAAAAGAATTGGCCTTAGGATGATGCCCATACACACAAAGGAAGGGAGAGATCCCTGTAGCAGAGTGAGCCGCGTTGTTATAGGCAAACTCCGCCATGGACAGATGAGCAACCCAGTCAGTCTGACACTTGGAGACATAACACCTGAGGAACTGCTCCAAGGACTGGTTCACCCTTTCAGTCTGCCCATTAGACTGCGGATGGTAGCCTGACGACAAGCTGACAGAAATCTGGAGATCGGAACAAAATGCCCTCCAGAATTTGGCCACAAACTGGGATCCGCGGTCAGAGACCACATCAAGTGGCAACCCGTGGAGACGCACAACATGCAGCAAAAATAATTCAGACAGGCGTCTGGCCGATGGCAGCCCAACCAGTGGAACGAAGTGCGCCATCTTCGAAAACCTGTCAACGACAACCCAGATGGCTGTCATCCCCGAGGATTTGGGCAAGTCCACCACAAAATCCATTGAAATGTGGGTCCATGGCTTAGATGGGATAGAGAGTGGATGTAATGGGCCAACAGGAACCCCTCTAGGAGTCTTATTTCGGGCACAGATGTCACATGCCCGAACCCACTGATCCACATCCTTAGCCACCGAGGGCCACCACACCGCCCTAGATAGCAACTCCCGAGTTCTGGCAATACCCGGGTGACCTGCCGACTTCTTGGCATGGAATTCCAGGAACACTCGCTGTCTTAACCTAGGAGGCACAAACAAAAGACCTACCGGAAGGTCTGGAGGAGCCTGCTCCTGTGCTCTAAGGACTAATGATAAGAGGTCCTGGGTAATGCCCACTTTAATACATGATGGGGACACAATGGGCAACGGCCCCTCGGTGGTCTCCTGGATTGGAGCAAAACTCCGCGAGAGCGCATCAGCCTTGATGTTTTTTGACCCAGGGCGATATGTTATCAAAAAATTAAAGCGAGCAAAAAACAAAGCCCATCGTGCCTGCCTGGCATTGAGATGCTTCGCTGACTCTAAATATGCCAGATTCTTATGGTCGGTGAGAATTGAGACCACAAACTTAGCCCCCTCAAGCCAGTGTCTCCACTCCTCGAGTGCATCCTTAATAGCCAACAATTCCCGGTTACTCACGTCATAATTCATCTCGGCAGGCGAAAATTTACGGGAAAAGTAAGCACAGGGATGAAGGCGATTATCAGACACTCCCATCTGAGAGAGCACTGCCCCAATACCCATCTCAGAGGCATCCACCTCCACCACAAAAGGACGCTCTGGATCTGGGTGTCGCAGCACCTTGGCCGAGACAAATGCCCTTTTGAGACGGGCAAAAGCCGCTTTGGCCTCACAAGACCAGTGAGGAACATCCGCCCCTTTCTTAGTGAGTGCCACCAAGGGCGCCACTATAGACGAAAATCCAGCGATAAATCGTCTATAAAAATTCGCAAAGCCCAGGAAACGCTGAAGCGCCTTCAAACTAGTGGGCTGCACCCAATCCAGGACTGCCTGTACCTTGGAACCCTCCATTTGGAAACCTTCTGGGGAGATAATATATCCTAGAAATGCGATTTGCTGAACTTCAAATTCGCACTTCTCCAGCTTCGCCCCAAGCCGGTGGTCTCTGAGTTTCTGGAGGACTAAGCGTACATGCTTCCGATGTTCCTCCAGGGAATGGGAGAAGATTAGGATGTCATCTAAGTATACAACTAAGAATCTATCCAAATATTCCCTGAGTACATCATTCATGAAATCCTGGAAGACTGCCGGGGCATTACAGAGCCCAAAAGGCATCACCAAATATTCATAATGCCCTGAGTGGGTATTAAAGGCAGTCTTCCATTCATCCCCCTCTCTTATTCGGATTAGATTGTACGCACCGCGTAGGTCAATCTTAGAAAAAATGGTGGCAGTACGAAGCTGGTCAAACAAGACCGAAATGAGAGGCAGTGGGTATGAGTTTTTAATCGTGATACGGTTCAATTCCCTGAAGTCGATGCAGGGTCGCAACGAACCGTCCTTTTTACCCACGAAGAAGAACCCCGACCCAACTGGAGACTGTGAAGGTCTGATAAATCCCTTAGCCAAGTTCTCCTGAATGTACTCTGCCATAGCCTGAGTCTCAGGACGTGACAGGGAGTACAACCTGCTCTTGGGAAGCTTAGCATTTGGCAACAAATCAATGGCACAGTCATAGGGGCGATGGGGAGGTAGTACCTCTGCAACTTTTTTGGAGAACACGTCCGCAAAATCTGCATAACACCCTGGCAATCCTGGCAAACTTAGCTGCGAGAGCCTGACTGGAAGACTCAAGCAACTCCTGAAACAATCAGTACCCCAACTAAGAATCTCCCCAGAGACCCAGTCAAATTGAGGATTGTGGGCCCTTAACCAGGGTAACCCCAACACCAATGGGGCAAAAGTACAGACAGTCACATAAAAGGACAATTTTTCAGAGTGTGTGGCTCCAATAAACAAAGAAATCTGGCTAGTGCAAGAGGTAATTTTACCTCGGGATAATGGTTCCCCGTTTAACCCACAAATCTCAATTTCCGATGCCAAGGGTACTAAGGGAACAGAGTGTTTCAGGGCGAATTGGCAGTCCATAAAAACCCCGTCGGCCCCACTGTCCACAAAGGCCTCAGTCTTGACAGTTTGACTGAGGATCTTCAAGGTCACCGGAATGATAAAAGTCTTCTTGGGAAATTCTGACTTCTGGCCTGACAGGATATTTCCCATCACCCTCAGGCCCTGAAGTTTTCCGGCTTTTCTGGGCATGATACTACCACATGACCTTTATTCCCACAGTACAAACACAACCCCTGCTGTCTCCTCCGCGTCTTCTCACGCGAGGAGAGGCGGGTAGCCCCAATCTGCATAGGCTCCTCGGAAAATTCCTCAGAGTCTGAGGTTCCCTTGGGAAAGAAGGAAACCTCGGTCTCCCTTTCAAGCCTACGCTCTCTCAGTCGTCTATCCACCCGGATGGATAACTGCATGAGCTGATCCAAGCTATCAGGCAAGGGATATTGTACCAGTTGGTCTTTTATCTGGTTAGAAAGACCTCTTCGGTACTGGTGTCTCAGGGCTGGATCATTCCACTGGGTATCATGGATCGAAATCTGAGCCTCGGCTGAGGCCGTCTTGTCAGGGTCATCATACAACATGCCCAGTGCTGTAAAAAAAGCATCAACACTTTTAAGCGACGGACAGTCAGGCTGCAACCCATATGCCCAGACCTGTGGGTCTCCTTGTAGCAAGGAAATCACTATGCCCACCCGCTGAATCTCCGACCCAGAAGACTGAGGCCTAAGCCGGAAGTATAGCTTGCAGCTCTCCTTGAAACAAAAGAACTGCGAGCGATCTCCAGAAAAACGATCCGGGAGATTTACTTTCGGCTCCTTAACCCCTGAAGGTGCTGCTGCTGCGGGAGCTCCGCCAGCGGCCTGGGAGGTGTGCATTTTAATGGACAAATCATTAAATTGTCGAGTCAGGACCTGCACCTGATCGACCACCTGTTGCAACGTATTTTGAGGGGTATGCTCCATATTCCCACAAAATTTCAACAGGAGTATTAGGCTGCTGAATATGTTATGCACACCAGTGCCTGCAGGAATGTACTGGTGTCTGAACGGATAGGGATGCAAAACAAATGAACTTACAGACAGACTGGGGAATATGACATTACGTACACAGAAGGTGATAGGGTAACAAAATAAACACAAAGTGAACAGAGAAGCCCAGAGGCTAAGAAACTGGGTGTCTCCCTAGTATTAGTAATGCTCAGATGGAAAAAGCAAGATGTTGTGTTTTAATACGTAGAGAACCCGAAATGCTGTTGCTAAGGGCAACAGCAAAACCCTAAAGGGTTACCAACGGGTGTGGCAGTAAACTCCTTGGTCAGAGATGGAATGATAGACACAAGGAGAGTCTCCACAATCCTAATCCTCACTTGCAGTGCACAGGTTCAGCTTACTGCCACTAAACTGACACCTGAACTCCTTGCACAGTGAGACAGGATTTAGGCAGGCAAAGCTGAGAATACAGCCGCAAACTTGCTAAGTTCACAGAGTAGCAAAAGAACCCCAGCAAGTTAAACGACTGACTCCAGTCTTACTGCTAGGTCTGGATTGGCAGAGTGTAGTACCAAATCCCCAGGCCTATTTGCAGTAAGCAACAACAAATACAAAGCTACACAGTACTGGCTAACTTTCAGGAACTGACTAACCAACAAAGATTCAGCAGCATCTGCTTAACCTGAGAAGAGGCCTTATATAGCAGGTGCTGTCCACGCCCCACTCAGACCTCACAGACTGTGAGCACAAAAACTAGCACCGGATCCCCTGCCGTGCACAGAGCCTGTAACCACTGCACAGCAAAAGACCCGAACCGGAGTATCAGCTGCGCTCAGGTTACTCCGCTAGCACTTGTCTCCCGGTTGCCATGACGACGTGGCAGCACAGGGCAGGAAACCCTAACAGTTATATACATTTTTCACCATTGGGTGGTACAGTACGTAGGGGTCCTTTTAAACTTTTTCCTTGGTGCCTGCAATATATCTAGGTATGCCCTTGGCCCTGCTCATTGTAGTGTGGTATAAAATGAACTGGAGGACATTTTAATTTTATACAATATGAACCTGGTCCCTGTAATGAGGCACAATATGAATGAGGAACACCACAGCCGCAACTAGGGGGGGCTATAGGGGCACGCGACCTGGGCGTGGAATGAGAGAGGGCATTGGCGAGAGGGGGTAAGCAGGAACATGCAGTGCAGGATGGCGCAGGGTTAAAGAGGCGCCGTCCCGCTCCGCCAGGACGCTCCGGAAACCTTCTTCCCGGAAACACAGAGGCGCCACTTCACACACATGTAATCCTCTGCCAGCGCTGTGTGGGTAGTGATGGTGTGCTTCAGAAACTGGGAGGAGGGGGCCCTGATTGATACAGCAGATCAGCACTAGAAGTGTGTAAAGGTAAGGACAGGCGGACAGCTATATATGTAAAATATGTGTGTGTGCAGTATACTTTAACCCTGTGTGTGTGAGCAGTGCAGTGTAACTGTGTGTGTGTGTGTGTGTGTGTGTGTGTGTCTGTGTGTGTGAGCAGTAAGCAGTGCAGTGTAACCCAGTGTGTATGTGTGTTGGAGCAGTACAGTGTTACCCTGTGTGTGTACGTGTGCTTGTGTGTCTGCTGGAGCAGTGCAGTGTAACCATGTGTGTGTACTGGAGCAGTGCAGTGTAACCGTGTGTGTGTGTACATGTGCGTGCGCTGGAGCAGTTCAGTGTAACCCGGTGCATGTGTGTGTACTGGATCATTGCAGTGTAACCCTGTGTGTGTTTGTGCGTGTGTGTGGGCTGGAGCAGTTTAGTGTAACCCAGTGTGTGTCTGCTGGAACAGTGCAGTGTAACCCATACTTGCCTACTCTCCCGGAAGCTGCTGGAGGCTCCCGTTTTTTGGGGTAGCCCCCCGCACCCCTGGAAGAGTAGGCAGGTCTCCCGCATCCTGCTCACACCCTAGTGATGCGGGCAGGATGGAGATAATCTCCCGTATTCGCGAGTCCGTGGGGTGGGGAAGGGGTTAAAATGATGCAAATCGCATTATTTTAGCCCCGCCCCTTTCCGCGGACCCGCGAATTGCTGCGTTTCCCGATGTGGGGGCGGGGATTGATGATATCACAGTCCAGTCCTGCCCCCCAAAGTCTTCTGCAGAGTCTCCTCTGCGGGCTTCTCCCGGAGAGGAGAAATGTAAAGTAGGTAAGTATAGTGTAACCCTGTGTTTGTACTGGAGCAGTGCAGTTTAACCGTGTATGTGTGCGTGTGTGCTGAAGCAGTTTAGTGTAACCCAGTGTGTGTCTGCTGGAGCAGTGCAGTGTAACCCTGTGTGTGTGTTCCTGCGTGTGTGTCTGCTGGAGCAGTGCAGTGTAACCCTGTGTGTGTACTGGAGCAGTGCAGTGTACCCGTGTGTGCATGCTGGAGCAGTTCAGTGTAGCACGGTGCATGTGTGTGTACTGGAGCATTGCAGTGTAACCTAGTATGTGTGTCTGCTGGAGCAGTGCAGAGTAACTCTGTGTGTGTGGGTGTGCTGGAGCAGTGCAGTGTAACCCTGTGTGCGCGTGTGTGCTGGAGCAGTGCAGTGTAACACAGCATGTGTGTGCTAGAGCAGTGCAGTGTAACCCAGCATGTGTCTGCTGGAGCAGTGCCGAGTAACTCTGTGTGTGGGTGTGCTGGAGCAGTGCAGTGTAACCCTGTGTGCGCGTGTGTGCTGGAGCAGTGCAGTGTAACACAGCATGTGTGTGCTAGAGCAGTGCAGTGTAACCCAGCATGTGTATGCTGGAGCAATGCAGTGTAACCCTGTGTGTGGGTGTGTGCTGGAGCATTGCAGTGTAACCCTGTGTGTGTGTGTGTGTTGGAGCAGTTCAGTGTAACCCGGTGTGTGTGTTGGAGCAGTACAGTGTAACCTGGTGTTGTGTGTATATGCTGGAGTACCCTGGGGTGGTTACTTCATTTGTAAGTATAGGAGTGGTGTATTTAATCATAGTATATTGTGGTTTGTATATATACAGGGGCATGTAGATATGTTTATTTGGGTGGTACGTGTATTAATCATAGTATATTGGGGTATGTATATATACAGGGGCATGTATATATGTTTATTTGGGTGGTACGTGTATATTCAGGGGCTGTGTATATATGTACCATACTGTGTATTGATGGTGTGTACATGTACAGGATGATGTATTTCTGTATATCATAAGGTTGTGTGTGTGTGTGTTGGTTTGCGCCAAATGACTGCCTTGCCCCGGGTGACAGATACCCTAGTTTCTACCCTGGGAAGCACTATGGGGTACATTTACTAAGCTGTGATAAGAGCGGAGAAGTGAGCCAGTGAAGAAATTTCCCCTTCAACCAATCAGCAGCTCTGTATCATTTTATAGTATGCAAATTATAGATGTTACTTCAGTGCTGATTGGTTGCCATGGGCAACTTCTCCACTGGCTCACTTCTCCGCTCTTATCACTGCTTAGTAAATGTACCCCTATATATCATAATGTGAATTGGGGGTACTGTGCGGCATAATGTGTACTGGCAGCTCTGAAATGTGACATAGTTGAACTTAAGCACTACTGCAATACATAAAAGATACCAGGGCACTACTATGGGGCATAACATTAAATAAGGCTCTACTATGGTTCAGACAATGAACTAGGGCACTATTATAGGGCATAAAATTAACAACTGAAGAGATGTGTCTCTCTAGAAGCAGTGGGACAGTCCATCTTTAAAATGTTGCTATGGGGCCCACAAAATTCTGGCTACGCTACTTATCCATAGTGTAGTATGTTTTAATCTACATATGCAGGTATAAAGGTATAAAAAACACACATAAAAGATAAGCATTCCACAAGGGATGCGGTCAATTTATCTACAATCAGAATCCTGATAGTCAAAATTCAGACAAGGTCAAAATCCGACATGGTCAAAATACAGACATTTAAAATTCCGACAAGGTTAAAATACCGACATTTAAAATACTGACAGGTCAAAAAGTCGACAAGATGGTGTGAATAAAGGTGCAATTACCGTCTGTGCATGAAAAGCAATGTAAATTAGCTCTCTGTATAGATGTTTAGAGAAGTACCTGCGGGTGTCCCGGATCAGAACCACGGCATAGCTCCCAGTCAGGCAATGGCTCCAGAATCCTTCACCATCTACCAGATAGTCCACACAAATTCCAACGCGTTTCTGGGATCTTTCTCAAGACCAGGAATAGTGTGCAAGATGCATTATCGCTTGGAGAGAGACAAAATGGAGAGCGGAAAAGTACCAGCCAGTCAGCTTCTAACTGTCATTTTTCAAACACAGCCTGTGACATGGCAGTTAGGTGCTGATTGCTGATTGGCTGGTACTTTTTCTCTCTCCATTTTATCACTCTCCAAGCGACGATGCATCTAGCCCCCCTCATCTCCTTCACAGAATGAAATACCAAATCTAACCAATCATCTGTAGTATAGGTAATTTCACAATACACAACACACCCGCCTAAACAGGGCTTCCTCTCAGTGCGGCACATCCCCACACCAATCCAGGGGCAAATGCAGTATTTCTAGAGGGGGGTTTCCAAATGCAATCTACAGTCTCCCACTCTGCAAATCCTCGGAGCAAGTTCAGGAGTCTGAGGGAGCATTAGAAGAAACAGTACAGACCCTGGAACATGTATGTGCACATTAGTCTTATTAAATACTTGATAGTGTATGGAATGCAGTATTAATAACACTATAGATGGTCTATAGGATAGACTGTATCAAACATATGTAACTAATCTAAATAAATAAGTGGTCAGTAAAAGGTTAAACATACCATCATAAATACACAATATAGTAGAACCAGTAGAGACAGAACTGCACTTTCTAAGCACACATTATCCCACCTCATGCCTCTTCTTCCTGGCAGCTACTATCAAAATACTATATACTAATGGTCATTAGGTACTCAAAACAATAGTAATGATTGTCTCCGTTCACAATATGAATCATTTCTTCTGTTCCCATGTTATGGTATCACCGGGTGTGGTATATAAGATCTACAATGTCTAGTTTAACAGCCATTAGGTCGACACTGACATAAGGTTGACATGGACAAAAGGTCTATGAAAGGTCGACACAGGAAAAGGTTGACAGGTACAAAAGGTCGACATGTGAAAAGGTCGACAAAAAATGGTCAACACAAAAAAGGTCGACACAGCATTTTTTTTTATTTTTTTGGTGTCAATATCACCGTCAGAGCACAGGGAACCCCAATTAGCGTACCGCGTCCCCTTGCATGGCTCAATTTACTCACCATGCTACAGGCAAAGTGCTTTGCTTGGCTGTCGCTACACTCGGCACATGTTACTATTCCCAATCGTAGTCCACGTGGATGGTAAAGTATGAAAAAGGTATAAAAAGTTAAAAAGTTGCATCGACATGTGTCAACAATATATGTCAACCATTGCCGTGTCAACCATTTGAACAGGTTAACCTTTAGTACCTGTCAACCTTTTCCAGTG
The DNA here is from genome assembly GCF_028390025.1 of Pseudophryne corroboree. Lineage (NCBI taxonomy): Eukaryota > Metazoa > Chordata > Amphibia > Anura > Myobatrachidae > Pseudophryne > Pseudophryne corroboree. The sequence goes on from NC_086445.1 coordinate 84,944,220, forward strand.
TCGACCTTTCATAGGTTGACCTTTTTGTCCATGTCAACCATTTGTGTCGCCCTAATGTGTGTCGACCATATGGGGTCGACCTATTGACTGTCAAGTAGGGAGGCCAATCCCCCGATAACGGGATTGAAAAATGGTCAATCCCGGGATACCCAGGATTGGGTTGAAGATTTTAAAATTAAAATCTTCAGTGCCCCCCTCCTTCCCGGACCCGCCCAGGCCGCAGAACTACTCATCATCCCCTGGGAGTTTACTTGCTGCAGGCGGTGGGCAGCGAGGTGTGGTCCGGGCAACGTGGGCGACTGGCATCAGACTGCGCAGCGTGACCTCTGACTTCACGCTGTGCAGTGCGCTCAGCCGGGGGCAGGGCGAGCTAGTAGAAGGGTTCTGGCCAGTGTCTGAGTCTCCTGAGGAGACTCAACGCTGCCCAGCATTGAAAAGACAAGGGGGCTTTCTAATTCCGAAATCCCCGGGATTGGAAGCTCCAATCCCGGCCAATTTTTAGGCATAAATCCCAGGATCCCGCTGATCCTGATCCCGGGATTGGCCACCCTACTGCCAAGCTAGACATTGTCTATCTATACATTGGAACCCACCCTTACCATGGGTGTATCTATAATCGGTGCAGGCTGTGTGGTGCACACGGACCCCTGGATCCAAGGGGGGCCACACTGCACACATATAGTTATACTTACCAGGCCAGTGCTACAGACATAAATCACTGGGAAAATGTGCAATAGAGATGTTCCCTGGAACATGGTTTGGACACCATGTTCCTGGAGACCTGCCCACGCGTAGTATACTGTGGCATAAAGCCAGAGTCTACTCAATACCAGAAAAGATGATGCCCACACCGAGTCTGCATTCAGGCCCTCTCCTCTCTTAAAACGCCCCTGGCCCTTACTGAACTTTTCCTTCATGAGATCGCCCCCGTCCCATGACTGTCGCGATGCTGACTACATTCCCCGGGAAAGGATGTTTGTCGGGACACCAGCAATATTGGGGCACATCTATAACACTGTCTGCAACAGCCCTATGATGTTATTCCCCTAAATATTGAGGGATACGGTCATTAGGTTGACCACACTTAGGTCAACAGTCATTAGGTCAACCACTATTGGTCGACATTCATTATGTCGACATGGACACTATGTCGCCGTGGTCATTAGGTCGACATGGAAAAAGGCCGAAATGAGTTTTTCACAATTTTCTTTTTATGTTATGAACTTTTTTAAACTATACGATCCACATGGATTACAATTGGGAATAGTAACCTGTGTTGAGCACTGCGGTAGCGGAGCGAGGCACCTTGCCCGAAGCATGGCGAGCAAAGCGAGGCGTGCGAGGGGTCTCGGTGCACTAATTGGCGTTCCCCATCACTTTACGAAGAAAAAGACACACAAAAAAGCATGTCGTACCTTTTTCCATGTCGACCGTGTTCATGACGACCTAATGCGTGTCGACTAATAGTGGTTGACCTAATGACTGTCAACCTAATGACCCATACCCAATATTGATTTACCTAGAGTTTAATTTTTGAACCACGGTAATAGATTTTTTAACCGCTACAGAATATGAGCCAGATATACCTGGAATGCAACAATCCCCATGTGGCCCGGAACATGCCGCCAGCTCTTGTAGTAATATCATTTCTGACACTCCAGCTGCTGCCGAAACATTCCCCCGCAATGCTCGCACAGCCTTTAAGGTTGTAAGCGCACAGATTGAGAACATACACTAATGTGAATAGGTGCTGGGCACGGAGACACTATTTCATTTGATTTTAGAGACAGATGTGCTTGGAAGAGATACTAAACTCATTCTGTGACCGAGCGATGGGATATGAGGCTATTCTTCTTGTACAGTCATCAGATTGGAAACATACACGGTTATTAGCATATTATGCAAAACTGTCACAGAAATTGTTTTATGTGCGGAGTAAAGCTGAGGAACTGTTTAAATAAAGAAATATCATTCATATAAAGGAACAATGTTGTTGCATTGTGCATTATGCAGCCACAAATTTCTATCATTAAGACAGGCAAAGACACTTCCAAGCGATTTATGGCTCTCAGAGTTTTCGGAATTACATGGAGAAGATCTTCCAACTTTTTATTTAATATAACAACCAGCAGCAGCCATTGGGCCAATGCCTCGATGTAATAACGTGTTCATTTATTTCGATTTCTAAGTTAAATCTTTGATGTTAAAGGTTATATCATCCGTTTCCCTTTACATATTGGGGCGCTGTTACTTACGGGAAAATAAGGACGGGGGGGGGGGGGCAATAAAAGTTTATTTGTGATTCGGGACAACAATTATTATTTTATTGATCTATAGATGGTGCTTATATCGTAAAATAATTATTTTTGTCCCTGCCATGAATACATTTTATTATCCCTGATTTACAATGAATTAATATTGCCCATTAGTGTAATAATAGTAGTAATAATAATAATGATAATAATAATAATAATAATAATAATAATAATAAAAAATCTTTCCTTATGAAATGATTCTTTAGATTTGTCCACCCTTAATCTACTGTAGAGTATAAAAATGCTATAAGATCTGTCCCGTCTCCAACTTGCATTCGCCAAAGCAGCTAGGGAGTGTTAACCAATGGTTCCCTCTGCTAGGAAGATGGAACAGGCACAGCCTAGGAGGAGGGCCTGGCTGCTCAATGGGAATGGGTAAATTTGGGAGTGAGGCTGGGATGGAGGGGGGATGGGATGAAGTGTGTGGTCAGTGTCGGACTGGGGCATAAAGGGCCCACCTGGAAAATGCTGGGGTAGGGGCCCATGCTTAAGGGTGTGGTTAGCCATTAGAGAGTGCATGGCCCCTTGATGAATATATATAGTAAATACTACTAACAGCAGCGGCAATGCTCTGTAGTGAATACACCATAGCCCTATGCAGTTAGACATATGTATAACTCAAATGCATAGTCTAGAACTTGATCCCTAGAGGAGAAGGTGGGCCCGCAGGCAGTGGAGCCCACTGGGGGGGGGGTTCCCCTGTACCGCCTGTATGCCAGTCCAACCCTTGGCGTGGTGTGGAGTTGCTGGATGGAGCAGGATAGGGCAGGACAGCAGCAGAGAGGGGTGGACCAGCAGATAGAAGGTGAGGACATAGCAGTGGTCAGACCGAGGTGACTTGGTTCTTTTTGCTAGTTCACCAGCAGCTTTGATAAACTGCATATTTCTAAATTGCCTTAATAATGAATGTATTGTGCCTCCTTATCTGCTGAATGGCTAAATAACTTTTTGACAATTTTGTGTTGAGCTTGCGGTGATTTGTGTTGGTATCCAGTTGATGGGTCTACAGTGAAAAGATAGACAGTCAATAGGTTCACCCCAAATGGTCGATATGTAAAAGGTTGACAGGGTCAAAAGGTCAACAGGTAAATGGTGGTAGACAGTGCTTAAGGCCAACAGGTTCAAAAGGTCAACAGGTTCAAAAGGTTGGTACGACAATGTTCGACACACATATGGTCGAAGTTTTTTTAAAACATTTTAAAATCTTTTTCAACTTTTTCATCATTTACCATACACGTGGACTACGATTGGGAATAGTAACCTGAGTGAGGCATCTTGCCCAAAGCATGGCCAGCGAAGCAAGCCCGCTAGCGTACATGTTTCCACTAATTTGGCTCAGATATTGTGAAATATATGACAGCAAAAAAACGAAATAACAAAAAAATTGTGTTGATCATTTTTGTGTCAACCTTTTGACCCTGTTGACCTTATGCATGTTGATCATTTGGGGTTGACCTATTGGCTTTATCTTTTACAATCTGTTGAACCACACCCATTTGGGTGAAGCCATCAGGATTTTGGGCATTTTTAAATAGGATGCGATTATATCCCAGCAGTCGGGATGCCGGCAGTCATGTAACTGATGCCGGAATCCCGACACCACTCGGGCGGTGTCGGGGTCACTGTTAGGGTTATGGCCAGGGAAGGCATCAGGGCTAGGCACTGGGGGGGAATGGGGGTTAGCTGTAGCCCCCCACCCCTGAATCTTAGCCCTAGCCGCCACCCCCCGAATTTTAGCACTAGCTGCTACCCCAGGAAGGTTATTGTTAGGGTAAGAGACGGGACGGGGGAAGGGGGTAAAATAATTACCACATACCCTGTCTTCATTTTCATTGACGGTTGTGTGACCGCCGGCATCCCGACAACGGGAATCACGTACCGAACCCTTTTAAACTGCTGCTCATTGGGGGTAATTCAGATCTGAACGTAGCAGCAAATTTGTTAGCAGTTGGGCAAAACCATGTGCACTGCAGGTGCCAGATATAACAGATATGACAGATATAATTAGGCCAGATATAACATGTGCAGAGAGAGTTAGATTTGGGTGGGTTATTTTGTTTCTGTGCGGGGTAAATACTGTCTGCTTTATTTTTACACTGCAAATTAGATTTCAGTTTGAACACACCCACCCAAATCTAACTCTCTCTGCACATGTTCTATCTGCCTCCCCTGCAGTGCACATGGGGGGTCATTCTGACCCAATCGCTCGCTGCAGTTTCTCGCAGCGCAGCGATCGGGTCGGAACTGCGCATGCACCGGTGCAGCAGTGCGCCGGCGCATGGCAGCCGTCATTGCCTAGCGATCACCTCTGAGGCAGGGGCGGTCGCTGGGCGGGAGGGGACTTGATGGTGGCGTTAAGCCGCCATTTAGGGGGGCGTGGTCCGGACAATGCAGGCGTGGCCGGACCATTGGGGGCGGGCCGTGGCGGCCGCGTGACGTCACACGCAGCCGCTGTGGGCTGGGGAGTGACGAGTAGCTCCCGGCCAGCACGCTAAAGCTGCGCTGGTCGGGAGCTATTCTTGAAGTGCAAAGGCATCGCCGCTGTGCGATGCCTTTGCACTTCTGCAGGGGAGGGGGGGCGGCACTGACATGTGGGACGGACTAGACCTGTGCTGGGCGTCCCCCCGCATGTCAGTGTGAATGATCGTAGCTGTGCTAAATTTAGCACAGCTACGATCAACTCGGAATGACCCCCTTAGTTTTGCCCAACTGCTAACAAATTTGCTGCTACGATCAGGTCTGAATTACCCACATTGACAGCAGTATTTGCAATCACCCTCCAATCTGCTGAATAGTAAGTTTGGATTTAGGAGATGATTGGTAGGTACTTTCTGTCTCTCCAAGGTTTGATACATCTCCCTATGAGTATTCCAATGTGGAAACAGGCTGCAGAGGAATGCATATATAATAGTTTTTTTTTTACTTTATGTGCAGAGATTACTATTAAAAACACTTTCAGATTCAATGGGTTATCATTTCAATGACATTTAAAAAGAAACCGGCATGTACTACTAACACCAACTACTACAGAAAACACCCCCACGCATTCATTATGATATCATTAAATTCTCTGATGAATAATTCACGCAAATTCCACAAATAGTACATTTTGAGACTGATAGTAGCAGAAGAATATATTAATTCAGCAGCAATTAATTATCTGTAAAACAAGGTTAAACTAGATAGTACTACAGAACCATACATTAAATGTACCATATGGCCTTTAGCCTAGTGATAATTCAATACACTGCAGCATCAGTCTCTGTCAGCTTATTCTAATTAGATATGCAGTTTAGAAAAAAGACAAAGGGTAATGACTGTAAATTATTTTGTTAAAGTCATTTCCTTAGTGAATTTCAAAGACTTTGTATGAATCTCTTTGCATAATGAATCACAATAGGATGTCTGGCGTATGTCAGAGTGAGGTTAATTTGCAATAGCTTTTGTGCAGCTATGTTCCTTGCTGACCATGTCTAAAATCATAATAAATGCTTACAACAAAACACATAAAGTATAACCTATGCCGCACATTGTGAGCCTGCAGCACAATACCAGCATATAAAGGCATGCATTTAGTTTAGTGTTATTGCTTCGCTGCATGGCTTAGGGCATCAATAGGAGTGTAACAGTGGGGTGCACAATTCTGCTAATTTTGGAGAAGACAATTATATTATTTTCTAAGTTTTGGTTAAAAAAAGAAAACTCCTTAGAGTGCATCTAATAAATACTTTATGGTTCTGATTCTTCGTCTTTGGAGACCAGCTAAATACAATCCTTTGTCGATGACCGGCTCGAATTCAAAGGTCAAAGTCACATACAACATACTGTAGGACCCTACTCAGCTTCAGTTGCAGTTTTGCTAAATTAGCCAAACTGCAGCTGCTTTCGGTCGCATGCTGGGAGCCACCCAGCACAGGGTAATGCCTTCCAGCATGCAAATGGCTGCCAGGGATGCAATCGCAATTCAATTGCGATCGCATAGCTGACCCCACAAAACAAGGGTAGCCCACTGACTACGCAGCCTAGCTGCGAAGGCAGGCGCACCGCCTCCATGTTTTGCATCGCAGCAGCCGCCCTAAAAATGGCAAGGACCCACCCATGTTTTTGCAGCATCACCCCCGACCGCCCCGCGAACGCTTCTGCCTGTCAGTCAGGCAGAGGCGTTCAGATCACTGAGATGTGAACGCATTTCCGGCTCCGTGCATGCGCTGAATGGGACCTACGCTTGTGTACTGTCATTAAAAGACAAAAAAAATGTGTTTTCTCAGATGCGAACTAAGCTGAATGAGGCGTCTATTTTGATTTGAAAAGACTTGTGAAAAGCGTTTCAGTTACCGATAGCAGTTTTATTTTCAAAATAGTCACTGGCTTCATTTTGCAAATTTAGCCCCCTTGAAAAAAGAACTTACCCAGAGCCGTAACTAGGAATGTAAGTTCTAAGGACAAGAAATAAATTTGACAACCTCAGGCTCTCATTTGTGTCTCTATAAGAAACGAATGCATTTTTACCTAAGTGAAATAGTACTTTATTATATAATTTCAACAATAAATCTTGAAATAGTATGTTGTATAACATTCATTTTGGCCTTTTGTCAGTATCACCTCTGCTGCAGTACAGTATATGTGATGTAGTCATGGGTTACATTAAAGATATTCGAGACAGTAATCTGCAGCACAGTGTTTAAATGGGTCCAATCTTTTCCCACTAGAACTCATGAATTGCAAAATATAAGAGTACCTGTGGGAGGAGCCACTTAATTTATAGCTCCAATTCTCTATACCTCACAACGGATTGGGTACGGGATCCCAGCGGTCGGAATCCAGACGGAATCCCTACTGTCAGAATTCCAACAGGGGGCAAGCAGAACGAAGCCCGCTGCGGGCTCGGTGGCTCACTTCACTCGCAAAAGGTTCTATTCCCACTCCATGGGTGTCGTGGACACCCAGGAGTGAAAATATCTTTGGCGGCACTGCCAGCATTCTGGCAGTCGGAAATCCGGTGTCGGTATTTTAACCGTCGGGATTTCGGACCGCCGGGATTCCAACTACATCTCCTCACAGCATGCTAATATTTAAATCAGGACACTGCAATGAGTGTGTGTGGCTGTGTGACAATGGTGACTTGGCTATATCCTTCAGAGGAGTACATAGTACAAAGTACTATAGCACCCCAAGTCCTTCCTCTCTTGAAAACATCCCTGTCATGCCACACCCACCAGTGGCAAGTATGCACAAAACAGGTGGGAGATGCGCATCTCTAGTCAGAGGCAGAACTACCATTGGTGCAGCAGATGCAGTGCACCAAGGCCCCTAGGGACTAAGAGGCCCACTGCTGCCTAGACCAGCAATGAGTATTCCCCTGGGCCACCGCATTACCATTTTCAGCAAAGTCAAGTGACTGTCTCAGCGCAGGGTGGGCCCTTTTCTTCAAGGAGGCGGGGTTGACCTTGTGTGATTGTGCAGTTGCATAAGTTTGCCATATGAGCTGACTGATAGGGGAACCCTGCTGCCTGTTAGTGCTTATGGTCACAGGTGTGTACTGCCAGCTGTGAATTCTTCCTGAATGTCACCTGTCTGTGAATTAGAAGCAGCTCACGGTCAGTGTAATTGGTGCTGCCAGAGACTGCTTGACCGAGTGCCAGACTGAGGAAAGCACAGGGGGTGGGACCCTCTCTCACAGACAGGGCAGTGCCTGCTGTGCACCCACTGATGGAAATAATCTGTGGGCAGGTGTTGTTATTGCAGAATTATATAGGCACACACCAGTGGATGAGTCAAACTAACCAGTGGTGTTGGTTTATTGACCAATAGCAGGTACAGCATTACCCAATGTTACATGTACACTGGCAATAGAGCGGAGCTGGGTTGGAGAGGGTTGTGGTTTCATACAGCTCGCCAGCTATTGAGTGTATACTGCAAATAGGTAGCTGTGCAGGGATGCTGGAACAGCTTTATGGTATGTGTTAGCCAGATCTCTCATAGGAGCTAAATATGTGACTTCTGTCTCCCACCTTGTCACTACACTTAAATAAGATGGCCCCAGCACATTCTCAATAGTGATCTTGGTGGCCATCTTGGGATAGGATATGAGGCCTCCCTGGACAACAGGAAGACTAGAGTCTGTGCAGTAGCACACTCTTCTTTCAACACCCACCTCCACCAAGATACATCTCCCCTGTTCTCCATACAGCACAGGACTGTGGGATTGTACTCCTGTCACCCTCCCTCTGTCATAAACGGCTTCTCCGTGTTACCTCTTACCTCTCCCTATCATCCTCTGCCTCTCCCTTTCACTCACTGGCATGTGGAAAGTTCTGAAATTTGGGTGGGTAAGAAGAGGGGGGCCCAAAGTATCATTTTGCACCTGGACCCACCACTCACAAGTTCCGCTACTGTCTCTAGGGGCTGGCAATGTTTTCCTGCTATTTATTGTAAATATCCACTGACTTCACTCCCTCTAATGAGCGATGTGGGATATAGAAAATCAATAATAAAAAATCAATAATACAACCCATCAGATAAAACCAAAATGTTTTATTTACCTTTATATACAGTGAGTGGTTTGTAATTTACCATTCTATGCTAAAATCACTCCATAAATCAAGTTGAAGATATCTCAGGGATCGATTCAATTAGACTCACCTGCACTGTATGCAGCACTCATGGTAGTGCTGGATTCGCTATTGTTTGTTCGCAGCCCCACGCGTCCAAAAAATTTGCAAGCCTGGGGTGTGATCAGGCTGCAATGCGGGAGAGATGAGGTGCTGTTATAAGCTAAGTTTTTTGGGCTACAGTACAATAGTGTAATAGCTAATTACTCCAGGTAGCAACACATGGTAGAGAATTAGACTGCAAAAGATCTACGCAGAAAAACGTGGATTATAACAGCAGCTTATAGAAAACTTGGATGCTTTCTGCAGATGGAAGGATATGACTCACGTGCAAAAATCAGGGAACTGGTGAGTGGAAAAAAAAGCCTGTTTGAAGTGTTGTTTGAACAAAAAACTATCTGCATACAGTATGTGAAAATGTAAAAAAGTAATGCAAAATTTGCAAAAGCACAAGTGTGTGAAGTTACAAGCATTGAGTGTACACTTTGTCCTAGGATAGCAAGAGAAATAAATGTTTGCATAAAAGTTCAAGAGTTTTCTGCAAATAAAAGTGTTTGTGAAATTAATGCAGAAGGGAAAGGGTTAATGGAAAAAGGGCATTTTTTTCTGTTGAAAAATAAATGTTTCTCTGGCTCATAAACACAGGTTGTGGTTCAGAGAGATACATCTGGCAAAGATATTTAAGGACAGTGCTTTATACATGGTGGTAATTGTAGTGCCACATCATGTGAAATATGTTGCTGTATTGAGAATACTATTAAGGGGGTACACACGGAAAGATCCATGCTTAAAGTCTAAGCAATCTGACTCACAGCGATAGCGATGTGTAGCCCCACGCGTCGCTATCACAGATTCTAGATTGGCCTGCATGCAGGCACGATCTAGCACATCGCTCATTTCATTGGGTGAAATGAGCGGACCCCTGTCCCCACCCTCCTCGCTCAGTACGCATCGCGCTGTGCTGAGCAGGGGGAGAGATGTGTGCTGAGCGGTCTGTGCTAGATGTCCCCAGAGATGCTCAGCACACATCTCTGGGGAAATCTACCCTTGTATATGGGGCTTAATAATCAAAATGTGATACAGTGTGCTGATAAATATAGTAAATACTGTAAATACTCCCAGAAGAGTCTGATGCCTGCAATTGTTCAAACTGGACAGTTGCAAATCCAGGACTGAAGAATACAGTCTGTAAAGAACTGTAAAGAAAAGTAAAGAAAGTATGTTGCAAGAGGGTCATATAAACTTGTTTGAATTCCTCTGTGGTAACTATTTTCAATGCTTTATTGCAAAGTGATATTGAAAAGTAATAGACAATTATATTAAAAAAGAAGAGTTAAACTAACATTGTTTGGGTCAGTGTATGGTGCTTTGTATGTCAGCATGGAAAAATGTGACCATATGAACATAGTTATGCATAAAGGACTGTCATATTGTGTGCAGATAAGTGAGTTAAAGAAAATATCTGTTCAAGAGAAATTGTTAAGCAAATTGATGAACAGTTACAGTGTGAATTATCCTCTTTAAAAATATCCTTTAAACAAGAGGAAGAAAAAAGAGAGCTGGGAATTAAAGCTCTTAAAGAGACAGTCCTCAAATTGGCAGTTGTATAAAGTATAAAAGTGATGTGCTTCTCGCAAATAATGAATTGTTGAAGGAGTTAATGGTGGAAAAAGAGCAAGAAATTGTTGAGCTGCACTAGAGGTGTGTGATACTTCAGCAGAAAGTGGAAGAATTAAAAGAATATGTAAAGGGACATCAGAGTGATGCAGCATGCACACAAGGAAAAGTGACAGATTTTACTTTGGTATTGAAAGATAAAGACATGTAGGTTGTTTCTCTTCAAGCAAGTTTGGAGAAGAAAATACAGACACTCTAAACCGATCTGGCTACAGCCAGAGCAAATTCAGAGTAGTGGCTGAAATAAATGTGTTTCTGGAGGAATGTCTGCATGGCACAGCAGAACAAAGTGAAGTTTTGTAAAAAGAACAGTACCATGTAGGTACTGTAGTTGAGGAATTGCAAGGGTAGAAGGGAGACATTGAGAAGTGTCTGTCCAGTGCACAGAAACAGTTGCATAATCTCCAGGTAAAAAGGAGCATCCAAGAACAAGAGTTTGAGTGTAAAGTAAAAGTGGCAAAGTCTGAAATAGCCAGAGAAAAGTTGAGACTTGTTAAATTAGAAGATGTGGAGAGCAGTCTTCTGCAGACTCAGAACAAGTTGGAAAGTGCAATGTGAATAATTACACAGCTTGAAGAACAGCTCTCTGCAACTCAGGAAACGTGCCACGTGAAAGTGGGAAAAGCAGAAGAGGAAAAGAAGTTGGACTACACTGTGAAATTTGATTCTGGGCCCACACTGGTGTCAGATCTCTTCAGTGAACTTAGTCTGACAGAAATACAGAAACTCAGGCAGCAGTTACTAACAGTTGATTATGAAAAGGCTGGCATGAAGAGTGATATGCTAGAGATGCAAAGGGGCTTGTATAAGTAACATCTTACAGTTAATTTATTGAACAAAGTAAGGTGTTCCAGAAGAATAATGGATGTCGGTGGCAATGGGACAGTGGATACAGTATGTCATCATTAAATGTCCCTGTGAGCAAGAATTAACTGATGTATCAAAGCTGCAAAACTCCTCAAAGGAAATAGTTGCAGTGGAAGAAATGCCATGCAGTGACTTTCAGCCATATGGCGCAAGACACCTGGCACAACTGAAATGCCATGGGAAGCGATTCCTACTCTTTCCTGAATTTTGCATCTTTTTCACACCATAGCAGCAAAGTTGCTTACAGTGTACTAGTCACACTAGATTAGTACGCAGTGCCATAGAAAGGCGACACTGCACCCTGTGCTGCAGCTCTAGTAAGTAGAGCACTGCCTGCAGCATCTTCTGTGCAGTAGTGCTAGTGGCTGTAGGGTGCTGTTCAAGGCACCCTTCAAACCACATGCAGGTGCCAAGGGTCAGGGCTCTTTGCAACAGTACCACTTGCCCACCTCTAATTACGGTCCTGTTAGTAGTTTCAAAGGAACTGGTGTGAAGTTGCAGATTAAGCATAAGTGGCACGAGGACCTCTGTATTTTACCTTTTCTCCCAGAGTAGCGACTGAGCCACACACAGAAGTAAATAACATGCCAGAACCAGTAGACAGTGTACCCCTGCATTGTTCTTTTGTCGCATTAGTGCTGAGCATAAAATGCATATTTTAAGAAAATCTCTCTAGTGGGACACTTGGTGGTGCTAAAGTTACTGGGCATGAGAGCTGCTCTTACTCAAACAACTACATGTCCCATAATGACTCTCCACAATGAAGTTAAACTGCGCTAGAAATTTTCGAATCTGAAGCACTGAATACTGTTATGAACCATTTGCATACCTAAGATTTAGAGAACTGGTGCAACCAGATAAAAGGGAAGGTTATAGGGTAATTCTTCGCCCTTAGTATGTGTTTTTAAATGTGCTTCAATATGTAGATAATGCATAACTCCCATCTGTCCCAATTTTTACAGGACAGTTCTGTTTATTTGGGACTGTCCCACTGGCCGCAGAGTCCCACGGTGTGGGGGGCAGTTGGAAGGCTCATGTTACTTGCTGCCCTGCTTAGCAGAGCAGTGGTAAATAGACGCTGTGCGCATAGTGTCTATTCATAGCAGTGACGTGCAGTGGGGTGAGGCAGAGCCTTTCCTGTCATACTAACTTTTGTGCTAGAGTTTTTACTGTATAAAGTATATCAAAAATACAAAGAATATGTTTGAACTATCTTCTTTGCATTATTCTAATTATTTTTATAGCCAAAACTCTGGAGTAAAAAGTCTATGGCAGGGGAGGCAGTGCCTCACATGTGTATCTATTCCGTACATCTCTGATCAAAACTCACCGAATTTACAGGAGTTTATACTGCTGCACCTGTGTATAATGCCCAGATGTACGCTTTGGATCATATATTGCATGTAAATCTGGCTCTGGTGCTAGCCAGTGCCTCCTGAGCTATTTAGCTCACCGCACGTCCCTGATTCACAGGTGACAGAGGGAGAAAGGGCATGCCAGCAGCTCACAGTGCGCTGGGCATGCCCCTCAGTGATGAAAACAGGGGGCTTGTCTCCTGATCGTGGCACTCCCGCGAGACCATGCCCCCTTTCACATAAGCCATGCCCATTTTATGGGCGCGGTTCCGCCACACAGTTGTCCCGGGGACCAAATCATAAATGTTGGGAGGTATGGCTTATGTAGGAATACTTTCACTTTTCCTTTGCAAGATGGATTTGAAAATAATCATGCATCAGAGCTGTAGACATAACAATGCACAACTAAGGGTAATACCTGATAATAAATTCCATACTTGCCTACTCTCCCGGAATGGCCGGGAGGCTCCCGAAAGTCGGGTGACCCTCCCGGCCCCACGGAAGAGCAGGCAAGTCTCCCGGAACGAGCTGTCACCCTACCCGTCCGCCCACTTACTGTGTAAAGTGGGAGGTCCGGGCAGTTGATGACGCGATTCTTGCTGAATCGCGTCATCATAGCCACGCCCCCTGCAGTGTAATGCCGGGGGTCGCGGCAATACAGAGCGGGGGGCGTGGCCTAAACGACGTGACGTGTAACTCCGCCCCCGGTCCGCCCCTCCCCACCTCCTCCCCACGTCAGAGCCTGCCCCTGCCCCCCTGCTGAGCCGACCTGGCTGCTCTCTCCCGCAGAGAGCAGCGTGAATATCGGCAAGTATGCTAAATCCCCCCCGGGCACCGGGCCACTGAGTGCTTTTGATAATAACTGTCAGTCAGAGGAGCCCTAGACTATAAAGTTCTTAAGGTGCGTTTTGAAGAGTTACCCTCCTAGGCCCTTCTTCGTCTTTACCCTTCAGACTTCCCAAACCTGATCAATATATTTTAGGCCATACTATAGGGCATATTTATCACCATCCGCATCCATGATGCAGATGACAGGTGCTAAAATCGCCCCAACTCGCACTGCGATAATTGATTACATCGCAGGGATGTATCAATTATCGCATGCAGGAACAAGCTCTGTCCCTGCGATGCTTCTTCGCAGCATCATCGGGGTATTTTTCCTAAAAAATACCACGATGTCCTGCTGTGCATGCGCCACCCCTGCCGACATCGCCGCTACTGCCGCTGCCCGGTCGACCCTCCCCGTCGCGACTACCCCCGCGCGCCGCGGACCCCCCCCCCCCCCAGAAGATCCATATACTCACCTGTCCAGGGAGTCGGTCCGCGCTGCTTCAGGAGGCTGCCGGGCGCCGGGTCCTTCTCCTGTACTGTAACCCCCGGTGCTGTAAAGTGCGCTGCCATTTTGCAGCATTACTTTACTGCACCAGGGTTACAGCACAGCACATGGGGGACCCGGAGCCTGGCCGCGCTCACCGGAGCAGAGGATACCGGCTCCCTGGACAGGTATGTTTTTTTTTATTTTCTTACTTTTTATTTTATATTTTTATACTGTGATCAGCTTGTGTGTCCATCAGACACGCATAGCTGATCACTCTGCCGGGTCCCCGCTCAGCTTTCTCTCCCAGGGGCAGAGAAAGATGGACAAATGCCACATTATCGCAGTGCCACCCTGTGAACTCGCCAGCCTGAACTGGCGAGATTATCACAGGGCACACTGCGGTATTTTTTCTCTTTTTTTTATTTTAGTAAATTTGGCCACATCACATTTCCCATTATAAGTATGGGGAATGCGATGTGAGTTACCAAAATAAAGTGAATTAAAGGGTTTGGAGCAGCTTTTCATGAAAACTGCTCCAAATGTCCTTCAATACATTCAGGTGATATTAAAATAATGTGAAAAGGGTGTGAAAATGTGACAACAGAAAAATAATGGCCCTCATTCCGAGTCGTTCGCTCGGTAAATTTCTTCGCATCGCAGTGAATTTCCGCTTAGTGCGCATGCGCAATATCCGCACTGCGACTGCGCCAAGTAAATTTGCTATGAAGATAGTATTTTTACTCACGGCTTTTTCTTCGCTCCGGCGATCGTAGTGTGATTGACAGGAAATGGGTGTTACTGGGTGGAAACAGGCCGTTTTATGGGCGTGTGGGAAAAAACGCTACCGTTTCCGGAAAAAACGCGGGAGTGTCTGGAGAAACGGGGGGAGTGTCTGGGCGAACGCTGGGTGTGTTTGTGACGTCAAACCAGGAACGACAAGCACTGAACTGATCGCAGATGCCGAGTAAGTGTGGAGCTACTCTGAAACTGCTAAGAAGTTTGTAATCGCAATTTTGCGAATCTTTCGTTCGCAATTTTAAGAAGCTAAGATTCACTCCCAGTAGGCGGCGGCTTAGCGTGTGCAATACTGCTAAAATCGCCTTGCGAGCGAACAACTCGGAATGAGGGCCAATGTTAATAAATAGACCCATATATATGTATGTATATATATATATATATATATACACATACACACACACACACACACACACACACACACACACACACACACACACACACACACACACACACACACACACACACTGCTCAAAAAGATAAAGGGAACACTAAAATAACACATCCTAGATCTGAATTAATGAAATATTCTTATTAAAAACTTTGTTCTATACATAGCTGAATGTGCTGACAACAAAATCACACATAAATTATCAATGGAAATCAAATTTATTAACCCATGGAGGTCTGGATTTGGAGTCACACTCAAAATTAAAATGGAAAAACACACTTTCAACTTTGATGTAATGTCCTTAAAACAAGTAAAAATGAGGCTCAGTAGTGTGTGTGGCCTCCACGTGCCTGTATGACCTCCCTATAATGACTGGGCATGCTCCTGATGAGGTGGCGGAGGTCTCCTGAGGGATCTCCTCCCAGACCTGGACTAAAGCATCCGCCAACTCCTGGACAGTCTGTTGTGCAACGTGCCATTGGTGGATGGAGTGAGACATGATGTCCCAGATGTGCTCAATTGGATTCAGGTCTGGGGAACGGGCGGGCCAGTCCATAGCATCAATGCCTTCGTCTTGCAGGAACTGCTGACACACTCCAGCCACATGAGGTCTAGCATTGTCTTGCATTAGGAGGAACCCAGGGCCAACCGCACCAGCATATGGTCTCACAAAGGGTCTGAGGATCTCATCTCGGTACCCAATGGCAGTCAGGCTACCTCTGGCGAGCACATGGAGGGCTGTGCGGCCCCCCAAAGAAATGCCACCCCACACCATTACTGACCCACTGCCAAACCGGTCATGCTGGAGGATGTTGCAGGCAGCAGAACATTCTCCTTGGCGTCTCCAGACTCTGTCACGTCTGTCACATGTGCTCAGTGAGAACCTGCTTTCATCTGTGAAGAGCACAGGGCGCCAGTGGCGAATTTGCCAATCTTGGTGTTCTCTGGCAAATGCCTGCATGGTGTTGGGCTGTAAGCACAACCTCCACCTGTGAACGTCGGGCCCTCATACCACCCTCATGGAGTCTGTTTCTGATCGTTTGAGTAGACACATGCACATTTGTGGCTTGCTGGAGGTCATTTTGCAGGGCTCTGGCAGTGCTCCTCCTGTTCCTCCTTGCACAAAGGCAGAGGTAGCGGTCCTGCTGCTGGGTTGTTGCCTTCCTACGGCCTCCTCCACGTCTCCTGATGTACTGGCCTGTCTCCTGGTAGCGCCTCCATGCTCTGGACACTACGCTGACAGACACAGCAAACCTTCTTGCCACAGCTCGCATTGATGTGCCATCCTGGATGAGCTGCACTACCTGAGCCACTTGTGTGGGTTGTAGACTCCGTCTCATGCTACCACTAGAGTGAAAGCACCGGCAGCTTTCAAAAGTGACCAAAACATCAGCCAGAAAGCATAGGAGCTGAGAAGTGGTCTGTGGTCACCACCTGCAGAACAACTCCTTTATTGGGGGTGTCTTGCTAATTGCCTATAATTTCCACCTGTTGTTTATTCCATTTGCACAACAGCATGTGAAATTGATTGTCAATCAGTGTTGCTTCCTAAGTGGACAGTTTGATTTCACAGAAGTGTGATTGACTTGGAGTTACATTGTGTTGTTTAAGTGTTCCCTTTATTTTTTTGAGCAGTGTATATCTATCTATCTATCTATCTATCTATCTATCTATCTATCTATCTATCTATCTATCTATCTATGTATATAGGCCCTCATTCCGAATTGTTCGCTCGTTCTTTTTCATCGCATCGCAGCGATTTTCCGCAAACTGCGCATGCACAATGTTCGCACTGCGACTGCGCCAAGTAAATTTGCTAAGAAGTTTGGTATTTTACTCACGGCATTACGAGGTTTTTTCTTCGTTCTGGTGATCGTTGTGTGATTGACAGGAAGTGGGTGTTTCTGGGCAGAAACTGACCGTTTTATGGGTGTGTGTGAAAAAACGCTGCCGTTTCTGGGAAAAATGCGGGAGTGTCTGAAGACACAGGGGAGTGTCTGGGCGAACGCTGGGTGTGTTTGTGACGTCAAACCAGGAACGAAACTGACTGAACTGATCGCAGTGGCAGAGTAAGTGTCGAGCTACTCAGAAACTGCTAAGAAATTTCTATTCGCAATTTTGAGAATCTTTCGTTCGCAATTCTGCTATGCTATGATTCACTCCCAGAGGGCGGCGGCTTAGAGTGTGCAATGCTGCTAAAAGCAGCTAGCGAGCGAACAACTCGGAATGAGGGCCATATAGTATATTGATTGCCACTAGGGCTGCTACTGCAAATACCCATCTCCACTGTCTCTGTATAAAATCCTATGTAAAATTCGGTATGCTTTTCAAAATGAATCCCTGGGCATGCCATATTTCTTCTCTATATCCTCACCATTGGTAAAACCGTTTAAATGGCCGCAATTTGTTACTGATGTAAAGCGTGCTACTCTGTTTATCAAAATTCCTTAAACACCCTTTTGGGTATTGCAACTGCTGTGATTTACTCTGTTCAAATGCTGTTTGTATTTTCTGTGACAATGGCCCTCATTCCGAGTTGTTCGCTCGGAGATTTTCATCGCATCGCAGTGAGAATTCACTTAGTGCGCATGCGCAATGTTCGCACTGCGACTGCGCCAAGTAACTTTACTATGAAGAAAGTAAGTTTACTCACGGCTTTTTCATCGCTCCGACGATCGCATTGTGATTGACAGGAAATGGGTGTTACTGGGCGGATGCACGGCGTTTTAGGGGCGTGTGGCTGAAAACGCTACCGTTTCCGGAAAAAACGCAGGAGTGGCCGGGGAAACGGTGGGTGTGCCTGGGCGAACGCTGGGTGTGTTTATGACGTCAGCCAGGAACGAAAAGCACAGAACTGATCGCACAGGCAGAGTAAGTCTGAAGCTACTCAAAAACTGCTAACTCGTTTGTGATCGCAATATTGCGCATACATCGGTCGCACATTTAAGAAGCTCAGATTCACTCCCAGTAGGCGGCGGCTTAGCGTGTGTAACTCTGCTACATTCGCCTTGCGAGCGAACAACTCGGAATGAGGGCCAATAAGTGGTCAATCCAATTAACCGCAAATTCACAGCGGGTGCACGTTAGTGTGGAAAAAGCTGCACTTTACAGGAGGCTGAACTCTCTCAAAACTGCTCTCAGCCCCAGAAGGGTGCAAGCAAAAATGAGCCAATTCAGACTGAGAGCAGGCTGCGAGGAGTGCGAGATGTGGTGCCGACACCGGAATTTTAATGCCGCAAGAATTCGCACTCTTCGCGGCTAACTGGATGGGCCCTAATGATTGTAACTCTCAAAATGTTGAAATTGACTATTGTGATTCCCAGACGGCCCTAGCCAATATGATGCCCTAGGCAAGATTTTTGTCTGGTGCCCCCTAGCACCACCACTAGTTCTGCAGGAGATGTCTGGCATGAGTCAGCTGGCAGCTCTGCTACCGTCGGGCGCCTTCTGTTTATGAAAATGCATCTTATTTGCATTACTATGTGGCTAGGATGCACAAGCAGCTTCTGTTGATTAAAATGATATGCAGCATGCCTATATTCTGTGTGCGACTGCGGCTGTATCTGCATACGAAATGCTACATTACAGTGATTTCCAGGAATACACTGCAACGTAGTATTTCATATACAGATACAGCCGCAGTCACACACAGAATATAGGCATGCCGCATATCATTTTAATCAGTAGAAGCTGCTGGTGCCCCTAAGCATACCAAATGCCCTAGGCACTTGCCTAGTTTGCCTATGCCTAAGGCCGGCTCTGGTGATTCCCTTCCTTCCCCCACCTTTTCTTTTTCTGTATCCCCCCTTCTATGTTCACTGTAGGTAAAAAGTCTACTAAAAATGATTGATGAAATAAAAGAAATAGTTGTGTTTAAACCTTTTAAGATTGTATTGTTTGTGTGCTTTGTAATTTTCCATGTAGTGCGCTACAGACACTTGGTGGTGCCATATAAATAATAATAATAATAATAATAATAATAATAATAATAATAATAATAATAATAATTATTATTATTATTATTATTATTATAACCATCTAAACAATGACAAATTAAACAGATAACAGTTAATAGTAGTTAATTTACTTGGTATAACAAACGTTCTTCATCAGTCACATTTGTTTCTTCCTGTAGTGATTACAGTATGTTGAATAAAGGAAGTTGAGCGCAGAAATCACACATAATACATCACACTTTGCAGTCATAACAAAGCATGTAACACGGTATCCTGTGTGGTTTGTATTGCTGGACTGTTTCCTTTTGCCTTTCATTGTGTTACTTTACTTCCCTTCATGCTCCGTTAGTGCATTGCCTGCTGACTCCCTATCTTTCCTAGCTGACATGCTAATAAGTAAAAATGAATAATAGCTTTAAATCCAATTTTTGTTGCAGCCCACACAGAACCAAGGACAGGAAAACGTGCAATGTGTCTGTACTTTGTGTGAGTTCAAAGGATAAACAGATGCTGTAAAAACCTTGACAATGTTAACCTGACAATACGGAGAGCTGTAATCATATAGGCTCTGATTCTCAGTCCTAAGTAAGTTTGAGTGTTTAACAAAACACCTTCACTAAATTCTTAACCCTGTTTTGTCTGTGGACTCTGACCTAGCCTATGGCTTTAAACATCTCCCAGGAATATTAAATGGCTTCTATCACTCATCTCTACATCTATGAAACAGGTTTTTCTGGGTATCAACTGGGCTCAAGCTCGGACAAAGAACCATCTCATGGGATGGCTGTGAGCTTGGGGATGTGCTGTACCCAGAGTCAGGGGCGGTAATAATTACCTGGGGACCCTCTTTGTAGCATGAGGTGCCCCTTCCTGGCACCGCACAACATAGTGTCTTCCATTATTTTTTGTGTGGAGGGGGTATGGCCATACCTACTGGGTTTGGTCACACCTCCCAGATCTGGCCACACCTTCTTCAGTACCTAGGCCCCGTGGATGTCTCGGTGGCCCGGCAAGAGTTACACTGTATTCTGTGTTGTGCCTTTGTCGAGTGGATGCCTATTTCAATCATATTGTATCTCTTGCACCCAGTATTGGGTACTGCACGTGGTGATAATAATGAGGACAGCTGCTCTTGCATACAAAACAAATGGGGAGGTGTTATGTGTGCAGTACCACCAGCAATCCAGTCACATTCAGAACTGCCTGCAATTCACTGATGCCCCCTGCCCCTCCTTCCCTCACAACTCACTAACCTGACTTAACCTAATGTCACATTTGGCTGCGGTAACAAAGTCAGGATATAAAACTGTGGTGTTCCTTCCCAAAACCTGATGGCTACTAGCCAATGGCTGTGACTCCAAAGTGTTGGTCCTAGACAGAATAAAAGGAAGAAGGGCCACATCCCACATGTCATTTTGCACATATGCACTTCTGCAGTTCCCCACTTCTACACCACGGGCTTAATTCAACTCTCTCTGCACATATTATATCTGCCCCACCTGCACTGCACATGGTTTTGCCCATTAGAGGAAGATTTTGCTTTTGCGATCAACCTTGAATCAGGCCCTACATTTGTTCCTGTTGTTGTGCTGAGCTGGCACCGGTCAAAATGTTAATCTTTCTGCTCCTGTTACATCTGCCCCACCTGCAGTGCAAAATAGTTTTGCCCATTAATGTGCTTTTTTGGTTTGCTAACAAACCTGAATAATACCCGTTTATCTGCAAAGAAGAGGTAACATTTGTACACACAAAACGCATAGCAACAACGAGCAGAGCTGTTCTCTGTCAGTAAATTTGATTACAAGAAAACTAGTGACCTTTCCCCAACCAGTAAGAAAAAAAACACCTCATTAATGGTCAGTAAAAGCTCAAAGTATAACAATTATGATACTGAGGTCCAGCAGGGTTGTAAAACCTTAATTTAAATTCCCTGAGCCCTGGAAAAAAAATTTGGAAACAGCAAGGAGCCAGTAAAAAAATGAAAGCCATCAATACATTTTTATAACACTGTGATTAAAAAAAATATGTTCGGGGAGTCGAAACAGTGAAGAGGGCATGCAGCTAC
This sequence comes from Pseudophryne corroboree, assembly GCF_028390025.1. NCBI lineage: Eukaryota > Metazoa > Chordata > Amphibia > Anura > Myobatrachidae > Pseudophryne > Pseudophryne corroboree. The sequence continues at coordinate 84,965,570 of NC_086445.1, forward strand.
AACAAGGTGAATGACTGAGAGCAGGAATCTCTGATAGTATAGATATAAAACAAGCAGCGTGCAGTTTGGGTGGCTTGGCACAAGTGCAGAGACCGAAAACACCTCTATGCCAGCCTAGTAAATCTTTTATTTTTAATGAAAGTGAAATAGTAACATAATAAAAGAGTGTTTAAAACTAATATTAAAGCAGTGAGGTAGGTTAATTAAACCACTTGGTTTAAATTGCCTCATTATCGCTGCCTTCCTAAAATGATGGCATTGACAAAAAACTTTATTATTCCACAGTGACCGGGAACAATGCCACATATACGACTTTCCCTGAGTTGGATTTTTTTTTTTTTATTGCTGAACACAAACATAAGCCAAATTTATTGAATATATTTGTAAATTATTATTTCAAAGTTTAATGAGGTGTAATTATGAGTCCTCTGACATTCTCCTAAGATTTTTTTTTTTGTGAGGAGGAAAAAGAAAACGCTTACTATACACTTTTAAGTGGTTTATGTTCATCGCTGACTGACAAAAGACGTTAAATGCTTTGAATATGCATAATTGTCCAAGTAAAAAATAATTGAAAATAATCCTTTAAATGTCACAGTGCAAGCACATATCACTGGAACTTGCCAGTCGCCGTTAAATTTCCTTTACAGTGTAGACAATCATACTTAGTGGGTGATATTTCACGTTGAAGGCAAACAAGGCGGCAAAATGTTTTTCTGTAAGATAAGCGTGGTGTGTGAGGACAGTCCATATAATGTAGCATATAATGCCTATAACGTTGCATTGAGGAGCAAAATTAAATTGGATTGATCATAATAATTGCCAGTTGGCATCAGTGTTGTTTAGAAAGGAATTTCATAATTATTAGAACAAAAACTGGCCTAATTAATTTAAAACTATTGATTTGTGGTATTGAACTTACTGTCTAAGAAAGAGTTGCAGCAACGGTTTATACAGTATGGGTATTTCTTGTATGGTTGCTTAGTCTGCTTTCAGGTTCAGATGCTAAAGCAGGGGTCAGGGAACTTTTTTACCTTTTACCCCAAAATATATTTAGATACGCCAACGTTACCCCCTTGATTTGAAAGGAAGGAAATCATATATTATTGTGAATATATACTGATTATCACTGTTTATATGGCATTTCTGAGATACTATGTGTATATATATATATATATATATATATATCTATATATATATCTATCCTAAGTTGGCGATATTTTATTTCTTACCGAAAATCCATAAACGTCTTGAAAAACCACCTGGGCGTCCGATAATAGCCGGTATAGAAACAGCTACCGCGAGATTATCGGAATATGTTGATATCTATATTAAAAAATATGTACCCCTTTTGCAATCCTTTGTGAAAGATTCCACCCATGTTTTAAGTATATTAAATTAATTGGAATGGAATGATGGATATGGCTGGTGTACGATAGACGTTGAGTCGTTGTACACCAGCATACCACATAGAGAAGGTTTGGAGGCTATTGACTATTTTTTAAGAAAGGATAATGAAATAGGTGATAATATGAGAGAATTTTTTGTTAGGTGTATTGAATATGTATTGAAAAATAACTTCTTCAAATTTGAGGGACAATTTTACAACCAGCAATGCGGTTGCGCTATGGGAACACCATATGCGCCGAGCTTTGCTAATTTGTATCTTAAAAAACGGGAGTCAGAGGTCATCTATGAAAATAATCCTTTTAAAAGATAAAATTTTACATTTCAGTAGGTACATAGATGATATATTGGTTGTGTGGAGAGGGAGCAAAGATGAATTTGAGGAGTTTATGCAATATCTTAATATTAATAGTTATAATTTAAGATTTACTTCAAACTTCCAAAAAGAAAAAATCGAGTTCCTTGATTTGGTGTTAGATACCAGTGAGCGGAGTTCAGGTAAAAATATCAGCACCTATACTTTTATTAAAAAAGTAGACAGCAATAATTACTTCCATTATAATAGCTGTCACTACAAAAATGGATTACAAATATTCCGTACTCCCAGTTTTTACGTGTGAAGAGGAATTGTACAGAAACGGTTATGTATGACAAACAGAACTATATAAGGAGCGTTTTGTTGAGAAAAAATATCCTTTAAACCTGATTGATGAATGTAAAAAGAAGGCTGATAAATTAGCTAGAAGGGAGTTATTGGTGTATATTTATAAAGATAAAAGATAGCCAGAGAAGCCTTTCATAACTTTTACCATGGGATTTAATATTAAAAGTAGAGAAATTAGAGATATCCTAAATAAACATTGGGATGTTTTGAAGTTGGACCCTATTCTAAGAGATAGCTTCCCCAAGGGACCACAAATGGTTTTTAGGAGGGCTAGAACTCTTAAAAATACATTGGCCCCTAGTAGTTTAGCGTTAATTTCTGAAGAGAAGTGGTTGAGCAATGTGCATGGATGTTTTCCATGTAATCATTGTAAAACTTGTCAATATATTAGTAAAGAAAAAAAGAAAATTTGAGATGTAGATAAAACGCATTGTTGGGATATTAGGGGATTTATGAACTGCCAAACAACATTTGTAGTTTATCTTTTAGAGTGCGAATGTGGGGCAAGATATGCTGGGAAAACAAAACGTCAGTAAAAAATAAGAATACTGGAGCATATGAGAAGTATTACCAACAAGCTAACTAATCATTCTGTTCCCAGACATTTTTTAGCATGTAATGGTGGTTCTTTAAATACATTTAGTTTTAAAGCTATTGAACATATCACCCCTGAACCAAGAGGTGGTGATTTATTGAAGAAACTCAGTAGAAGGGAAACTTATTGGATCCATACGTTGAAGACATTTGATCCGAATGGGCTTAATGAGACATATGATATCACACCTTTTTTGCATTGAGTCCTGGAATAGATTGTTCACTTTGCAGTTCAGTGTTGTTGGTCCATAGGACCCTCTGTTCTGCTTATAGTGAATTTTTCTGACCTGTGACACATGCAAATAGTGATGTCTTTTGAAAATTTCTCTCCTTTTTGTAGCATTTTTTAGATTTTATGCTTTAAAAAAAATAAAAAATAATATACATATATATATATATATATATATTTTTTTTTTTTAATGCTAAAAATATTAATTTTCTCTCTCTCTCTCTCTCTCTCTCTCTCTCTATATATATATATATATATATGTATTTCATGTGTTTGTTATACTGTGAAATTAAAATGTATTTGTTAAATGTTAATAGAGCTCATAAATCGGAGGCGTTGAAATTTTAAATAAGAATAAAAATATTTGTAATTAATGAAGTATTTATTTATATTAATTGTTATTTTTTAAAGTTATTATATATATAAAAACGGCCTACCAATTAATGAGGATATTGTTGTCTGTTGAGACATTTTAATAAGTATGATGTATAGTGTATTGTATTAGCTCTGAGTTTATATATGTATGTTTACTATAGTGTTACTTTGTATATGGATTGCTCTGAAGTTAAATTGATTGATTGCTAGTAATCGAATATGCAAATGAATCAGGTGAGAATAAAAGCAGACAGATGACGTTCCTTAGCCACACCCCCTGATGAAGTCTTGGGACGAAACATGTTGGCGTGATAGCAGGACACTGGACGTATTACGTGTCTTAGGCTTACCTGACGGTGTGCGGTCTCAGACCAGGAGTATCTGACGAGCGGCAGCGGCTTTCTGTGTGTGCTGTCCGGAGGTGCCAGTGAGAGTCCTCTATGCTGTGCTACCCTATCTCGATGTATGTATACATATACTCACATTAAAAGAGTTGTAAACTTTATACTTAGTGCCTGTGCCCTCCATCTGTTTTATATATATATATTCTTTTTATAATTTTTTTATTATTTTTGGCAATTATTTTTTGCCAATGACTGGGTTAATTAACATTTTCTCCCCAGAACACCAGAATGAATGTAAGACAGATGGATGAGGGGGGAAGGGGGCACGACTTTTAGGAGACAGATGGTCACATCCTCACCTCAGTAATGTCAGTGGGAATTTCCCACTGTCATGTGGGCCACTGTCTGATCCTGCGGAACTCCGTCAGCGGTCAGCCACAGAACACTTCAAGTTCTGTGTGTGGGTTGGCGGGCCGCGGGCGGGAGGACAGGACAGCGCAGGGCGGGCGTGAGGGAGCGCGGTGTGACATCAGCACGTCACACCGCGTCCCAGAACACAGCGCAGGGAGGGCAGGAGGGAGGGCAGGAGGGAGCGCGGTGTGACATCAGCACGTCACATCGCGAGCCAGGCGGTGCTGGACGGGGCTGTGTCTCGGCAGCGTGACCATCCATTACCCCAAGGAATTTCATTTTTACCCCATTTGGGGTAATTTACCACTGTTCTCTGACCACTGTGCTAAAGAGACTGCACAAAATGCAAGGAGGTGCAGATAATGTACAGCAGGGGTATTCAACATGGGGTCCACCAGCTGCTGTGGAACTACACATCCCAGCATACCCTGTCACAGTTTTACTATTAGGTCATGCCAAACCTGTGTCAGGGCATTCTGGGATGTGTAGATTTAAAAAAATGACAGTTGGGAGCTGATTGGCTGGTAGTTTATCTCTGTCCACTTTATCATCTCCCCCCCCCCCCCCCCAAGTTTAAAAAAATGACAGGTGTGTTATCACCTTCCACTTTATCACTTCTCCAGGATTAATACATCTGCCACTGTGCACCTTATTGCTGCAGATGGAACACATTTCTTGTAAGCACACAGGGCATCCAGTACCCACTGAATTTCAGAAGATGCAACAGATCACCACACACTTACCACGCCCATACCCAGGGGCATAGCCAGAACTTTGTGAGCCCCATAGCAACATTTTGCAGAGGCTCCTGTCCCAATGCTTCTAGGGAGACATCTCTCCGCAAGTTGCTAATTTTATGCTTCATAATAGTGCCCTAGTTTATTTTATGAAGCCTAGTAGTGTCCTACTTCATGTTGTGTCACATTGTAGGGCAGTACACATTATGCAACACAGTACCTCCAATTCACATTATGACATACAGTGCCCCCAGTTCATATTATGTAACATTATAACTAGAGATGAGCGCCTGAAATTTTTCGGGTTTTGTGTTTTGGTTTTGGGTTCGGTTCCGCGGCCGTGTTTTGGGTTCGAACGCGTTTTGGCAAAACCTCACCGAATTTTTTTTGTCGGATTCGGGTGTGTTTTGGATTCGGGTGTTTTTTTCAAAAAACACTAAAAAACAGCTTAAATCATAGAATTTGGGGGTCATTTTGATCCCAAAGTATTATTAACCTCAAAAACCATAATTTACACTCATTTTCAGTCTATTCTGAATACCTCACACCTCACAATATTATTTTTAGTCCTAAAATTTGCACCGAGGTCGCTGTGTGAGTAAGATAAGCGACCCTAGTGGCCGACACAAACACCGGGCCCATCTAGGAGTGGCACTGCAGTGTCACGCAGGATGGCCCTTCCAAAAAACCCTCCCCAAACAGCACATGACGCAAAGAAAAAAAGAGGCGCAATGAGGTAGCTGTGTGAGTAAGATTAGCGACCCTAGTGGCCGACACAAACACCGGGCCCATCTAGGAGTGGCACTGCAGTGTCACGCAGGATGTCCCTTCCAAAAAACCCTCCCCAAACAGCACATGACGCAAAGAAAAAAAGAGGCGCAATGAGGTAGCTGACTGTGTGAGTAAGATTAGCGACCCTAGTGGCCGACACAAACACCGGGCCCATCTAGGAGTGGCACTGCAGTGTCACGCAGGATGTCCCTTCCAAAAAACCCTCCCCAATCAGCACATGATGCAAAGAAAAAGAAAAGAAAAAAGAGGTGCAAGATGGAATTGTCCTTGGGCCCTCCCACCCACCCTTATGTTGTATAAACAAAACAGGACATGCACACTTTAACCAACCCATCATTTCAGTGACAGGGTCTGCCACACGACTGTGACTGATATGACGGGTTGGTTTGGACCCCCCCCAAAAAAGAAGCAATTAATCTCTCCTTGCACAAACTGGCTCTACAGAGGCAAGATGTCCACCTCATCTTCACCCTCCGATATATCACCGTGTACATCCCCCTCCTCACAGATTATCAATTCGTCCCCACTGGAATCCACCATCTCAGCTCCCTGTGTACTTTGTGGAGGCAATTGCTGCTGGTCAATGTCTCCGCGGAGGAATTGATTATAATTCATTTTAATGAACATCATCTTCTCCACATTTTCTGGATGTAACCTCGTACGCCGATTGCTGACAAGGTGAGCGGCGGCACTAAACACTCTTTCGGAGTACACACTTGTGGGAGGGCAACTTAGGTAGAATAAAGCCAGTTTGTGCAAGGGCCTCCAAATTGCCTCTTTTTCCTGCCAGTATAAGTACGGACTGTGTGACGTGCCTACTTGGATGCGGTCACTCATATAATCCTCCACCATTCTATCAATGTTGAGAGAATCATATGCAGTGACAGTAGACGACATGTCCGTAATCGTTGTCAGGTCCTTCAGTCCGGACCAGATGTCAGCATCAGCAGTCGCTCCAGACTGCCCTGCATCACCGCCAGCGGGTGGGCTCGGAATTCTGAGCCTTTTCCTCGCACCCCCAGTTGCGGGAGAATGTGAAGGAGGAGATGTTGACAGGTCGCGTTCCGCTTGACTTGACAATTTTGTCACCAGCAGGTCTTTCAACCCCAGCAGACTTGTGTCTGCCGGAAAGAGAGATCCAAGGTAGGCTTTAAATCTAGGATCGAGCACGGTGGCCAAAATGTAGTGCTCTGATTTCAACAGATTGACCACCCGTGAATCCTTGTTAAGCGAATTAAGGGCTGCATCCACAAGTCCCACATGCCTAGCGGAATCGCTCCCTTTTAGCTCCTTCTTCAATGCCTCCAGCTTCTTCTGCAAAAGCCTGATGAGGGGAATGACCTGACTCAGGCTGGCAGTGTCTGAACTGACTTCACGTGTGGCAAGTTCAAAGGGCATCAGAACCTTGCACAACGTTGAAATCATTCTCCACTGCACTTGAGACAGGTGCATTCCACCTCCTATATCGTGCTCAATTGTATAGGCTTGAATGGCCTTTTGCTGCTCCTCCAACCTCTGAAGCATATAGAGGGTTGAATTCCACCTCGTTACCACTTCTTGCTTCAGATGATGGCAGGGCAGGTTCAGTAGTTTTTGGTGGTGCTCCAGTCTTCTGTATGTGGTGCCTGTACGCCGAAAGTGTCCCGCAATTCTTCTGGCCACCGACAGCATCTCTTGCACGCCCCTGTCGTTTTTAAAAAAATTCTGCACCACCAAATTAAAGGTATGTGCAAAACATGGGACGTGCTGGAATTTGCCCATATTTAATGCACACACAATATTGCTGGCGTTGTCCGATGCCACAAATCCACAGGAGAGTCCAATTGGGGTAAGCCATTCCGCGATGATCTTCCTCAGTTGCCGTAAGAGGTTTTCAGCTGTGTGCGTATTCTGGAAAGCGGTGATACAAAGCGTAGCCTGCCTAGGAAAGAGTTGGCGTTTGCGAGATGCTGCTACTGGTGCCGCCGCTGCTGTTCTTGCGGCGGGAGTCCATACATCTACCCAGTGGGCTGTCACAGTCATATAGTCCTGACCCTGCCCTGCTCCACTTGTCCACATGTCCGTGGTTAAGTGGACATTGGGTACAACTGCATTTTTTAGGACACTGGTGAGTCTTTTTCTGACGTCCGTGTACATTCTCGGTATCGCCTGCCTAGAGAAGTGGAACCTAGATGGTATTTGGTAATGGGGGCACACTGCCTCAATAAATTGTCTAGTTCCCTGTGAACTAACGGCGGATACCGGACGCACGTCTAACACCAACATAGTTGTCAAGGCCTCAGTTATCCGCTTTGCAGTAGGATGACTGCTGTGATATTTCATCTTCCTCGCAAAGGACTGTTGAACAGTCAATTGCTTACTGGAAGTAGTACAAGTGGGCTTACAACTTCCCCTCTGGGATGACCATCGACTCCCAGCGGCAACAACAGCAGCGCCAGCAGCAGTAGGCGTTACACGCAAGGATGCATCGGAGGAATCCCAGGCAGGAGAGGACTCGTCAGAATTGCCAGTGACATGGCCTGCAGGACTATTGGCATTCCTGGGGAAGGAGGAAATTGACACTGAGGGAGTTGGTGGGGTGGTTTGCGTGAGCTTGGTTACAAGAGGAAGGGATTTACTGGTCAGTGGACTGCTTCCGCTGTCACCCAAAGTTTTTGAACTTGTCACTGACTTATTATGAATGCGCTGCAGGTGACGTATAAGGGAGGATGTTCCGAGGTGGTTAACGTCCTTACCCCTACTTATTACAGCTTGACAAAGGGAACACACGGCTTGACACCTGTTGTCCGCATTTCTGGTGAAATACCTCCACACCGAAGAGCTGATTTTTTTGGTATTTTCACCTGGCATGTCAACGGCCATATTCCTCCCACGGACAACAGGTGTCTCCCCGGGTGCCTGACTTAAACAAACCACCTCACCATCAGAATCCTCCTGGTCAATTTCCTCCCCAGCGCCAGCAACACCCATATCCTCCTCATCCTGGTGTACTTCAACACTGACATCTTCAATCTGACTATCAGGAACTGGACTGCGGGTGCTCCTTCCAGCACTTGCAGGGGGCGTGCAAATGGTGGAAGGCACATGCTCTTCACGTCCAGTGTTGGGAAGGTCAGGCATCGCAACCGACACAATTGGACTCTCCTTGTGGATTTGGGATTTCGAAGAATGCACAGTTCTTTGCTGTGCTGCTTTTGCCAGCTTGAGTCTTTTCATTTTTCTAGCGAGAGGCTGAGTGCTTCCATCCTCATGTGAAGCTGAACCACTAGCCATGAACATAGGCCAGGGCCTCAGCCGTTCCTTGCCACTCCGTGTGGTAAATGGCATATTGGCAAGTTTACGCTTCTCCTCCGACAATTTTATTTTAGGTTTTGGAGTCCTTTTTTTTCTGATATTTGGTGTTTTGGATTTGACATGCTCTGTACTATGACATTGGGCATCGGCCTTGGCAGACGACGTTGCTGGCATTTCATCGTCTCAGCCATGACTAGTGGCAGCAGCTTCAGCACGAGGTGGAAGTGGATCTTGATCTTTCCCTAATTTTGGAACCTCAACATTTTTGTTCTCCATATTTTAATAGGCACAACTAAAAGGCACCTCAGGTAAACAATGGAGATGGATACTAGTATACAATTATGGACTGCCTGCCGACTGCAGACACAGAGGTAGCCACAGCCGTGAACTACCGTACTGTACTGTGTCTGCAGCTAATATAGACTGGTTGATAAAGAGAAGATGTCTATGTAACTATGTATGTATAAAGAAGACTGAAAAAAATCCACGGTTAGGTGGTATACAATTATGGACGGACTGCCTGCCGAGTGCAGACACAGAGGTAGCCACAGCCGTGAACTACCGTACTGTACTGTGTCTGCAGCTAATATAGACTGGTTGATAAAGAGAAGATGTCTATGTAACTATGTATGTATAAAGAAGACTGAAAAAAATCCACGGTTAGGTGGTATACAATTATGGACGGACTGCCTGCCGAGTGCAGACACAGAGGTAGCCACAGCCGTGAACTACCGTACTGTACTGTGTCTGCAGCTAATATAGACTGGTTGATAAAGAGAAGATGTCTATGTAACTATGTATGTATAAAGAAGAATGAAAAAAAACCACGGTTAGGTGGTATACAATTATGGACGGACTGCCTGCCGAGTGCAGACACAGAGGTAGCCACAGCCGTGAACTACCGTACTGTACTGTGTCTGCAGCTAATATAGACTGGTTGATAAAGAGAAGATGTCTATGTAACTATGTATGTATAAAGAAGAATGAAAAAAAACCACGGTTAGGTGGTATACAATTATGGACGGACTGCCTGCCGAGTGCAGACACAGAGGTAGCCACAGCCGTGAACTACCGTACTGTACTGTGTCTGCAGCTAATATAGACTGGTTGATAAAGAGAAGATGTCTATGTAACTATGTATGTATAAAGAAGAATGAAAAAAATCCACGGTTAGGTGGTATTACAATTATGGACGGACTGCCTGCCGAGTGCAGAGACACAGAGGTAGCCACAGCCGTGAACTACCGTACTGTGTCTGCTGCGACTGGATGATAAATGATATAAAAAATATATATATATCACTACTGCAGCCGGACAGGTATATATTATATATTATATAATGACGGACCTGCTGGACACTGTCTGTCAGCAGAATGAGTTTTATTTTTATAGAATAAAAAAAAAAAAACACACAAGTGAAGTCACACGACGAGTGTTTAACTTTTTCAGGCAATCACAATATAAGTATACTACTAACTATACTGGTGGTCAGTGTGGTCAGGTCACTGGTCAGTCACACTGGCAGTGGCACTCCTGCAGCAAAAGTGTGCACTGTTTAATTTTAATATAATATGTACTCCTGGCTCCTGCTATAACCTATAACTGGCACTGCAGTAGTGCTCCCCAGTCTCCCCCACAATTATAAGCTGTGTGAGCTGAGCAGTCAGACAGATATATAATATATATAGATGATGCAGCACACTGGCCTGAGCCTGAGCAGTGCACACAGATATGGTATGTGACTGACTGAGTCACTGTGTGTATCGCTTTTTTCAGGCAGAGAACGGATATATTAAATAAACTGCACTGTGTGTCTGGTGGTCACTCACTATATAATATATTATGTACTCCTGGCTCCTGCTATAACCTATAACTGGCACTGCAGTAGTGCTCCCCAGTCTCCCCCACAATTATAAGCTGTGTGAGCTGAGCAGTCAGACAGATATATATAATATTATATATAGATAATAGATGATGCAGCACACTGGCCTGAGCCTGAGCAGTGCACACAGATATGGTATGTGACTGACTGAGTCACTGTGTGTATCGCTTTTTTCAGGCAGAGAACGGATATATTAAATAAACTGCACTGTGTGTCTGGTGGTCACTCACTATATAATAATAATAATAATAATAATTTTATTTATATAGCGCTCTTTCTCCAATAGGACTCAAGGCGCTTAACAGATACACAGCATAATATAGTACAGAAAAATAATGAAGTACATTTTTCATAAAATACAGAAGCATGAAGATACTAAAAGAGACACTATGGAAATGCTTGAGTAAACAGGAAAGTCTTGAGTCTACTTTTGAAGGATTCTATAGTTGGGGCCTCTCGCACTGTGCTGGGAAGTGAGTTCCATAGAGTCGGAGCCGCATGACTAAAAGCTCGACCCCCAGATGAATTACGGTAGATTCTAGGTACTGCTAAAAGTCCTTCATCTACAGATCGCAGTAATCGAGTGGGGCAGTATGGGATCAGAAGCTGTTTCAGGTACCTTGGGCCTTGGTCATGTAATGCTTTGAAACTCAGTAAGCCAATCTTGAAGAGGATTCGCCATCTTACAGGCAGCCAGTGAAGGGAGTAGAGGATGGGTGTTATGTGGCTGGAACGGGGCTGGTTGGTTAACAGCCTGGCAGCTGTGTTTTGCACCAGCTGTAAGCGTTGCAATTCTTTTGCTGGTAGACCAAGGTAGAGGGCATTACAGTAGTCTAATCGAGATGATACAAATGCATGTATGACTTTTGGCATATCATCTGAGGGAATTAGGTGCTTGATTCTGGCTATGTTCCTCAGGTGAAAGAATGAGGATTTGATTGTGGCTGATATCTGATGTTTAAGTGTCAAGCCATCATCCAGGACAACGCCAAGATTCCGCACATGATCACTGGTCTGTAATTCTGAATCCCCGAGTGTAAGTCCAGTTGGTTGGCTATGCTGCAGTCTTGTCCTTTGATGTTGCGGTCGTATTATAAGGACCTCTGTTTTATCCGGGTTCAGTCGCAGCCAACTGGCGCTCATCCACTCCTGTAGTTCAGCTAGACAGCCATTCAGGGTTGCTACTGGGTTATCAGTGCCCGGAGCAAAGGACAAGTACAGTTGTGTATCATCTGCATAGCAGTGGTAGACCAGGCCATGGCGCCTGATTTTTTCGCCCAATGGGAGCATGTATACTGCAAAAAGCATGGGGGATAGTATAGAACCTTGTGGGACACCACATGGCAATGGCACTGGTGGTGATGAGTATAATCCAGATGATACTCTCTGTGACCTGCCTGTGAGAAATGATTTGAACCAGTTTAGGACTGTGCCATCCAGACCACAGAAGTGTATCAGTCGCTCAATCAGAAGCCCGTGGTCCACGGTATCAAATGCTGCCGAGAGATCCAGAAGGATTAATATTGAACAGTCACCTCTGTCTTTTGCCATCAGAAGATCATTTAACACACACACCAGGGCTGTTTCAGTGCTATGTCTTCTCCTGAATCCTGATTGAAATGGATCATAAATATCATGGGTTGTCAGGCGAGTTTCCAGTTGATTTGCAACCACTTTCTCAATAACCTTTCCTAGGAAAGGAAGGTTTGATACCGGTCTGTAGTTGGACATGCAGTCGGGATCTAAATTAGGTTTTTTAAGAAGTGGTCTAACAATTGCTTCCTTTAGGGGTCCAGGAAAAATGCCTGTCTGCAAAGAGCATTGAACAATTTTTGCAAAGACAGGACCGATTATATCCGTACAACCTATTAGAAGCTTGGTTGAGGCTGGGTCCAGGCCACAGGTGGTGGGACGCAAAATCCGAGCAATTTCAGCAGTGTCCTTTACATCCACTGGGTCAAAGCTGGTCCATGAAGGCAGGTAGCTTATATTGGCAGGCTTTGTAGTTTGGCTCTCCTTTGATGGCACTGTGGATATTCCAGCCCGGATGGTGGATATTTTATCTGCAAAGAAGTTTGCAAACTCGTTGCATCTTGCTTGGGAAAGGGTCTCATCAGTCTGCAGGCATGCTGGCTTGCAAAGCATCTCCACTGTGCGGAAAAGTTGAGCTGGCCTATTGTTTGCTGCTGTGATCTCATTTGACAGGAACTGTGATTTCTTGCGAGTGATTGTCGATTGATATTCTTCGTTATGCTTTATTAGTTTTATTTTGTCATCCACTAGGTTAGTCTTCCTCCATCGTCTTTCCAGTCTACGCCCCCTTTTCTTGAGCTCACTAACACTGTTGTCGTACCATGGAGCTTGACGATGTGGTTTACGAGGTCTTATACGCACAGGGGCGATAATATCAATTGCAGCCTTAACATCCCTATTATAATAACGGACTAGGGAACAGGGATCTTCACAGGCACCCAGTATAGCAGAGAGATCCATATTTGCTGCAAGAGCCTGGGGAGTCATACCCCTCCTTGGACGGTACCTGGACAACTCCACGGGCAGAGATCTTATTTGAGGGGTTGCAACTGAGAACCAGAGGGAGTAGTGGTCTGACCAGATGACTGGGTTTATTTTTAGGTCAGTGACTTCTAATCCAATCTGAAAGACAAGATCAAGAGTGTGACCACTTTTATGTGTGGCAGAGGGAATTATCTGTGTGAAGCCCAGACCATTCATTGTGCACAGGAGGTCTTGGCCAAGGCGTGAGAGCTCATCATCCACCCATGCATTGAAATCCCCGAGGATGAGCCATCTTTGATGTTCCAGAACCAGGCCTGCAACAGTGTCTGCAATTTCTTGTAGAAATATCTTTCCATCTCCAGGTGGCCGGTAGATGAGAAGTACTCTGAAACCTAATCCTGTCGAACTCTGGGCAGCAATGCACTCAAATGAGCGAGTAATTTCAATAGGGTGGACCCTAAGTTTAAGTTCTTTTTTGAAGCAGATAGCCACCCCGCCACCCCTGCGGTCCAGTCTTGGGTTGTGGATGACAGAGTAGTTTGTTGGTACCGCAGCCTCCAATATAGGTGCTGCATTTTCGTCTAGCCAGGTCTCTGTAATACAGGCTAGATCTGCAGATTCAATAAGGTCAGCAATTGTTGCAGTCTTGTTTCTTATAGATCTGGCATTACAAAGGACTGACCTGATTGGGCATACCAGAGGGCCTTCAGTTTTCTTTATGTTAAGTGCAGGAGCTCTGGGTATGGGGGTCACAAAGCGAGAGTTGACAGTTCTGTCCTTCCAAACATAGGGCCGTCTTTTGGGTATTACTTCTATTTGATTGTTCTTTGTGTATGGGGGTGAGCAGGTGGGCAAAGGACGTAGATGGTTACCGGGGGAAATAAGTTTCCTGCCTGCTCGCTTCCCACGAATGCGCCTGTGTTTTCTTTTTAAAATGCCAAGGGATTGGAGAATAGAAGCCTATGATGGTGTGATAGGAACTGCAGAACGTGGTGGGCGGAGTGAAAGAATGAAGCTGGAGCAATATGTATACATTTGGTCATCAATGACAGATTACTATGAGTTTGAGCTGCATATGATGATGAGAGAGGGAGAGAAAGCAGTGTTTTTTTGTTTTTGTTTTTTTTTTCTTCCTTTTTGTGTTTTGTTTTCCCCCAATCGGTATTTGATCCAAAATTCTAATGGGTTTATGAACAAAGTTATTGCTATAACCTATTGGGTATATTTGAAGCAAGTGATAAATAAAATAGCTGCTGATTTAATCAATTATCCTAGCATAGGCAGACTTTTGGGAAGGTGTTAGAAGCCAATTCCTACTGTGTAGGTGTGAAAAGTCTCAGTGTGAGAGGCCTTTGAAGTAGGTTTCTTGTGTGTGGGGGGAAGTGATAACATGTCCTGGGAAATGGATCCTGAGTTGAAACAGTGAGTCTTCAGCAATTCAGAGCCTGAATATACTGATATTAGTAGATTAATGCAATAAGTCAGTTATTAGTTGCTCAGAGAACAGAGGTGGATGATGTCTAAGTGGGGGGCTAGATGTAGCCAAAGATAGGTTGTAATCCACAGTACCTTATCTGGGCAATGTCCAATGCAGATATATTATGTACTCCTGGCTCCTGCTATAACCTATAACTGGCACTGCAGTAGTGCTCCCCAGTCTCCCCCACAATTATAAGCTGTGTGAGCTGAGCAGTCAGACAGATATATATAATATTATATATAGATAATAGATGATGCAGCACACTGGCCTGAGCCTGAGCAGTGCACACAGATATGGTATGTGACTGACTGAGTCACTGTGTGTATCGCTTTTTTCAGGCAGAGAACGGATATATTAAATAAACTGCACTGTGTGTCTGGTGGTCACTCACTATATAATATATTATGTACTCCTGGCTCCTGCTATAACCTATAACTGGCACTGCAGTAGTGCTCCCCAGTCTCCCCCACAATTATAAGCTGTGTGAGCTGAGCAGTAGAGATGAGCGGGTTCGGTTTCTCTGAATCCGAACCCGCCAGAACTTCATGTTTTTTTTCACGGGTCCGAGCGACTCGGATCTTCCCGCCTTGCTCGGTTAACCCGAGCGCGCCCGAACGTCATCATGACGCTGTCGGATTCTCGCGAGGCTCGGATTCTATCGCGAGACTCGGATTCTATATAAGGAGCCGCGCGTCGCCGCCATTTTCACACGTGCATTGAGATTGATAGGGAGAGGACGTGGCTGGCGTCCTCTCCGTTTAGAATAGATTAGAGAGACACTTGATTTACTAATTTTGGGGAGCATTAGGAGTACTCAGTACAGTGCAGAGTTTTGCTGATAGTGACCAGTGACCACCAGTTTTATTTATAATCCGTTCTCTGCCTGAAAAAAGCGATACACAGCACACAGTGACTCAGTCACATACCATATCTGTGTGCACTGCTCAGGCTCAGGCCAGTGTGCTGCATCATCTATTATCTATATATAATATTATATATATCTGTCTGACTGCTCAGCTCACACAGCTTATAATTGTGGGGGAGACTGGGGAGCACTACTGCAGTGCCAGTTATAGGTTATAGCAGGAGCCAGGAGTACATAATATATTATATAGTGAGTGACCACCAGACACACAGTGCAGTTTATTTAATATATCCGTTCTCTGCCTGAAAAAAGCGATACACACAGTGACTCAGTCAGTCACATACCATATCTGTGTGCACTGCTCAGGCTCAGGCCAGTGTGCTGCATCATCTATATATATTATATATCTGTCTGACTGCTCAGCTCACACAGCTTATAATTGTGGGGGAGACTGGGGAGCACTACTGCAGTGCCAGTTATAGGTTATAGCAGGAGCCAGGAGTACATAATATTATATTAAAATTAAACAGTGCACACTTTTGCTGCAGGAGTGCCACTGCCAGTGTGACTAGTGACCAGTGACCTGACCACCAGTATATATAATATTAGTAGTATACTATCTCTTTATCAACCAGTCTATATTAGCAGCAGACACAGTACAGTGCGGTAGTTCACGGCTGTGGCTACCTCTGTGTCGGCACTCGGCAGCCCGTCCATAATTGTATATACCACCTAACCGTGGTTTTTTTTTCTTTCTTTATACATACATACTAGTTACGAGTATACTATCTCTTTATCAACCAGTCTATATATTAGCAGCAGACACAGTACAGTGCGGTAGTTCACGGCTGTGGCTACCTCTGTGTCGGCACTCGGCAGCCCGTCCATAATTGTATATACCACCTAACCGTGGTTTTTTTTTCTTTCTTTATACATACATACTAGTTACGAGTATACTATCTCTTTATCAACCAGTCTATATATTAGCAGCAGACACAGTACAGTGCGGTAGTTCACGGCTGTGGCTACCTCTGTGTCGGCACTCGGCAGCCCGTCCATAATTGTATATACCACCTAACCGTGTTTTTTTTTTCTTTCTTTATACATACATACTAGTTACGAGTATACTATCTCTTTATCAACCAGTCTATATATTAGCAGCAGACACAGTACAGTGCGGTAGTTCACGGCTGTGGCTACCTCTGTGTCGGCACTCGGCAGCCCGTCCATAATTGTATATACCACCTAACCGTGGTTTTTTTTTCTTTCTTTATACATACATACTAGTTACGAGTATACTATCTCTTTATCAACCAGTCTATATATTAGCAGCAGACACAGTACAGTGCGGTAGTTCACGGCTGTGGCTACCTCTGTGTCGGCACTCGGCAGCCCGTCCATAATTGTATATACCACCTAACCGTGTTTTTTTTTTCTTTCTTTATACATACATACTAGTTACGAGTATACTATCTCTTTATCAACCAGTCTATATATTAGCAGCAGACACAGTACAGTGCGGTAGTTCACGGCTGTGGCTACCTCTGTGTCGGCACTCGGCAGCCCGTCCATAATTGTATATACCACCTAACCGTGGTTTTTTTTTCTTTCTTTATACATACATACTAGTTACGAGTATACTATCTCTTTATCAACCAGTCTATATTAGCAGCAGACACAGTACAGTGCGGTAGTTCACGGCTGTGGCTACCTCTGTGTCGGCACTCGGCAGCCCGTCCATAATTGTATATACCACCTAACCGTGGTTTTTTTTTCTTTCTTTATACATACATACTAGTTACGAGTATACTATCTCTTTATCAACCAGTCTATATATTAGCAGCAGACACAGTACAGTGCGGTAGTTCACGGCTGTGGCTACCTCTGTGTCGGCACTCGGCAGCCCGTCCATAATTGTATATACCACCTAACCGTGGTTTTTTTTTCTTTCTTTATACATACATACTAGTTACGAGTATACTATCTCTTTATCAACCAGTCTATATATTAGCAGCAGACACAGTACAGTGCGGTAGTTCACGGCTGTGGCTACCTCTGTGTCGGCACTCGGCAGCCCGTCCATAATTGTATATACCACCTAACCGTGGTTTTTTTTTCTTTCTTTATACATACATACTAGTTACGAGTATACTATCTCTTTATCAACCAGTCTATATATTAGCAGCAGACACAGTACAGTGCGGTAGTTCACGGCTGTGGCTACCTCTGTGTCGGCACTCGGCAGCCCGTCCATAATTGTATACTAGTATCCAATCCATCCATCTCCATTGTTTACCTGAGGTGCCTTTTAGTTGTGCCTATTAAAATATGGAGAACAAAAATGTTGAGGTTCCAAAATTAGGGAAAGATCAAGATCCACTTCCACCTCGTGCTGAAGCTGCTGCCACTAGTCATGGCCGAGACGATGAAATGCCAGCAACGTCGTCTGCCAAGGCCGATGCCCAATGTCATAGTACAGAGCATGTCAAATCCAAAACACCAAATATCAGTAAAAAAAGGACTCCAAAACCTAAAATAAAATAGTCGGAGGAGAAGCGTAAACTTGCCAATATGCCATTTACCACACGGAGTGGCAAGGAACGGCTGAGGCCCTGGCCTATGTTCATGGCTAGTGGTTCAGCTTCACATGAGGATGGAAGCACTCAGCCTCTCGCTAGAAAAATGAAAAGACTCAAGCTGGCAAAAGCAGCACAGCAAAGAACTGTGCATTCTTCGAAATCCCAAATCCACAAGGAGAGTCCAATTGTGTCGGTTGCGATGCCTGACCTTCCCAACACTGGACGTGAAGAGCATGCGCCTTCCACCATTTGCACGCCCCCTGCAAGTGCTGGAAGGAGCACCCGCAGTCCAGTTCCTGATAGTCAGATTGAAGATGTCAGTGTTGAAGTACACCAGGATGAGGAGGATATGGGTGTTGCTGGCGCTGGGGAGGAAATTGACCAGGAGGATTCTGATGGTGAGGTGGTTTGTTTAAGTCAGGCACCCGGGGAGACACCTGTTGTCCGTGGGAGGAATATGGCCGTTGACATGCCAGGTGAAAATACCAAAAAAATCAGCTCTTCGGTGTGGAGGTATTTCACCAGAAATGCGGACAACAGGTGTCAAGCCGTGTGTTCCCTTTGTCAAGCTGTAATAAGTAGGGGTAAGGACGTTAACCACCTCGGAACATCCTCCCTTATACGTCACCTGCAGCGCATTCATAATAAGTCAGTGACAAGTTCAAAAACTTTGGGTGACAGCGGAAGCAGTCCACTGACCAGTAAATCCCTTCCTCTTGTAACCAAGCTCACGCAAACCACCCCACCAACTCCCTCAGTGTCAATTTCCTCCTTCCCCAGGAATGCCAATAGTCCTGCAGGCCATGTCACTGTCAATTCTGACGAGTCCTCTCCTGCCTGGGATTCCTCCGATGCATCCTTGCGTGTAACGCCTACTGCTGCTGGCGCTGCTGTTGTTGCCGCTGGGAGTCGATGGTCATCCCAGAGGGGAAGTCGTAAGCCCACTTGTACTACTTCCAGTAAGCAATTGACTGTTCAACAGTCCTTTGCGAGGAAGATGAAATATCACAGCAGTCATCCTACTGCAAAGCGGATAACTGAGTCCTTGACAACTATGTTGGTGTTAGACGTGCGTCCGGTATCCGCCGTTAGTTCACAGGGAACTAGACAATTTATTGAGGCAGTGTGCCCCCGTTACCAAATACCATCTAGGTTCCACTTCTCTAGGCAGGCGATACCGAGAATGTACACGGACGTCAGAAAAAGACTCACCAGTGTCCTAAAAAATGCAGTTGTACCCAATGTCCACTTAACCACGGACATGTGGACAAGTGGAGCAGGGCAGGGTCAGGACTATATGACTGTGACAGCCCACTGGGTAGATGTATGGACTCCCGCCGCAAGAACAGCAGCGGCGGCACCAGTAGCAGCATCTCGCAAACGCCAACTCTTTCCTAGGCAGGCTACGCTTTGTATCACCGCTTTCCAGAATACGCACACAGCTGAAAACCTCTTACGGCAACTGAGAAAGATCATCGCGGAATGGCTTACCCCAATTGGACTCTCCTGTGGATTTGTGGCATCGGACAACGCCAGCAATATTGTGTGTGCATTAAATATGGGCAAATTCCAGCACGTCCCATGTTTTGCACATACCTTGAATTTGGTGGTGCAGAATTTTTTAAAAAACGACAGGGGCGTGCAAGAGATGCTGTCGGTGGCCAGAAAAATTGCGGGACACTTTCGGCGTACAGGCACCACGTACAGAAGACTGGAGCACCACCAAAAACTACTGAACCTGCCCTGCCATCATCTGAAGCAAGAAGTGGTAACGAGGTGGAATTCAACCCTCTATATGCTTCAGAGGTTGGAGGAGCAGCAAAAGGCCATTCAAGCCTATACAATTGAGCACGATATAGTAGGTGGAATGCACCTGTCTCAAGTGCAGTGGAGAATGATTTCAACGTTGTGCAAGGTTCTGATGCCCTTTGAACTTGCCACACGTGAAGTCAGTTCAGACACTGCCAGCCTGAGTCAAGTCATTCCCCTCATCAGGCTTTTGCAGAAGAAGCTGGAGGCATTGAAGAAGGAGCTAAAAGGGAGCGATTCCGCTAGGCATGTGGGACTTGTGGATGCAGCCCTTAATTCGCTTAACAAGGATTCACGGGTGGTCAATCTGTTGAAATCAGAGCACTACATTTTGGCCACCGTGCTCGATCCTAGATTTAAAGCCTACCTTGGATCTCTCTTTCCGGCAGACACAGGTCTGCTGGGGTTGAAAGACCTGCTGGTGACAAAATTGTCAAGTCAAGCGGAACGCGACCTGTCAACATCTCCTCCTTCACATTCTCCCGCAACTGGGGGTGCGAGGAAAAGGCTCAGAATTCCGAGCCCACCCGCTGGCGGTGATGCAGGGCAGTCTGGAGCGACTGCTGATGCTGACATCTGGTCCGGACTGAAGGACCTGACAACGATTACGGACATGTTGTCTACTGTCACTGCATATGATTCTCTCAACATTGATAGAATGGTGGAGGATTATATGAGTGACCGCATCCAAGTAGGCACGTCACACAGTCCGTACTTATACTGGCAGGAAAAAGAGGCAATTTGGAGGCCCTTGCACAAACTGGCTTTATTCTACCTAAGTTGCCCTCCCACAAGTGTGTACTCCGAAAGAGTGTTTAGTGCCGCCGCTCACCTTGTCAGCAATCGGCGTACGAGGTTACATCCAGAAAATGTGGAGAAGATGATGTTCATTAAAATGAATTATAATCAATTCCTCCGCGGAGACATTGACCAGCAGCAATTGCCTCCACAAAGTACACAGGGAGCTGAGATGGTGGATTCCAGTGGGGACGAATTGATAATCTGTGAGGAGGGGGATGTACACGGTGATATATCGGAGGGTGAAGATGAGGTGGACATCTTGCCTCTGTAGAGCCAGTTTGTGCAAGGAGAGATTAATTGCTTCTTTTTTGGGGGGGGTCCAAACCAACCCGTCATATCAGTCACAGTCGTGTGGCAGACCCTGTCACTGAAATGATGGGTTTGTTAAAGTGTGCATGTCCTGTTTTGTTTATACAACATAAGGGTGGGTGGGAGGGCCCAAGGACAATTCCATCTTGCACCTCTTTTTTCTTTTCTTTTTCTTTGCATCATGTGCTGATTGGGGAGGGTTTTTTGGAAGGGACATCCTGCGTGACACTGCAGTGCCACTCCTAGATGGGCCCGGTGTTTGTGTCGGCCACTAGGGTCGCTAATCTTACTCACACAGTCAGCTACCTCATTGCGCCTCTTTTTTTCTTTGCGTCATGTGCTGTTTGGGGAGGGTTTTTTGGAAGGGACATCCTGCGTGACACTGCAGTGCCACTCCTAGATGGGCCCGGTGTTTGTGTCGGCCACTAGGGTCGCTAATCTTACTCACACAGCTACCTCATTGCGCCTCTTTTTTTCTTTGCATCATGTGCTGTTTGGGGAGGGTTTTTTGGAAGGGACATCCTGCGTGACACTGCAGTGCCACTCCTAGATGGGCCCGGTGTTTGTGTCGGCCACTAGGGTCGCTAATCTTACTCACACAGCTACCTCATTGCGCCTCTTTTTTTCTTTGCGTCATGTGCTGTTTGGGGAGGGTTTTTTGGAAGGGACATCCTGCGTGACACTGCAGTGCCACTCCTAGATGGGCCCGGTGTTTGTGTCGGCCACTAGGGTCGCTAATCTTACTCACACAGCTACCTCATTGCGCCTCTTTTTTTCTTTGCGTCATGTGCTGTTTGGGGAGGGTTTTTTGGAAGGGACATCCTGCGTGACACTGCAGTGCCACTCCTAGATGGGCCCGGTGTTTGTGTCGGCCACTAGGGTCGCTTATCTTACTCACACAGCGACCTCGGTGCAAATTTTAGGACTAAAAATAATATTGTGAGGTGTGAGGTATTCAGAATAGACTGAAAATGAGTGTAAATTATGGTTTTTGAGGTTAATAATACTTTGGGATCAAAATGACCCCCAAATTCTATGATTTAAGCTGTTTTTTAGTGTTTTTTGAAAAAAACACCCGAATCCAAAACACACCCGAATCCGACAAAAAAAATTCGGTGAGGTTTTGCCAAAACGCGTTCGAACCCAAAACACGGCCGCGGAACCGAACCCAAAACCAAAACACAAAACCCGAAAAATTTCAGGCGCTCATCTCTACTGAGCAGTCAGACAGATATGTATAATATTATATATAGATAATAGATGATGCAGCACACTGGCCTGAGCCTGAGCAGTGCACACAGATATGGTATGTGACTGAGTCACTGTGTGCTGTGTATCGCTTTTTTCAGGCAGAGAACGGATTATAAAGTAAACTGCACTGTCCTCACTAGTAAACTCTCTCCACTCAGTCTCTACACTTCTACAGTAACAGTACTCCTCCTAGTCAGCTCCAGTAAATCTCTCTCAGTCTCTTATAATCTAAATGGAGAGGACGCCAGCCACGTCCTCTCCCTATCAATCTCAATGCACGTGTGAAAATGGCGGCGACGCGCGGCTCCTTATATAGAATCCGAGTCTCGCGATAGAATCCGAGCCTCGCGAGAATCCGACAGCGTCATGATGACGTTCGGGCGCGCTCGGGTTAACCGAGCAAGGCGGGAAGATCCGAGTCGCTCGGACCCGTGAAAAAAAACATGAAGTTCTGGCGGGTTCGGATTCAGAGAAACCGAACCCGCTCATCTCTAATTATAACGCCCTTCAGTTCATTTTATACCACATTACAATGAGGAGGTCCAGGGACATAACTAGATATATTGTAGGCCCCAAGGAAAGTTTGTAAGGGCCCCCATGTACCACCCAATGGTGAAAAATGTATCCAACACTTAACCTTGAAAGGGAAGGTGGGCCCCTCTCAGCTCTAGGCCCCATAGCAACGACACTCTCTGCACCTATGGTAGCTATGCCCTTGCCCATACCACTTTATTATAATGGCAGTGTAGTGCTGACTAGAACAGAGCAAAGTACATCTGTTTTCGTGTGCATTTTACACCTGTCGTTTTAAAGCTAAATGAATCTCACTCAGTCCCAATATCTTTAACATGTAGCTGACTTAAGCTCAGACTTTATACTGTAGGTCCTGGGCTCAAAGCCATTGGGAATTAACAAAAGGTTTACTCTACCAAGTGGAGGTTAATTTCCTTCTAGGAAGCATGGGACCTAGATTTCAAATGTGGTCTCTCAAGGGAGACATGTACTAAGCAGTGATAAAAGTGGAGAAGTGAGTCAGTTGAGAAGTTGTCCATGGCAACCAATCAGCTGCTCTGTACACTTTTATAGTATGCAAATTGTAAATGTTATGTCAATGCTAATTGGTTGCCACGGGCAACGTCTCCACTGGCTCACTTCTCTACTTTTTTCACTGCTTAGTCCATCTCCCCCTAAACGATACAACTTCAGACAGCAAGGGGTCTATTGTACAATTTGACTTTGATGTCAATTAAATTGGATTACACAATATAAAAAAATCCGTTCTCCTGTGCATGAAAAACAGCTGAAAACCTCTTTGCAAATAGCTGTCTAAACAAATTGACCCTTATTACACAGCATCACCCGATATACACAGAATAAGGTACAGTACCTTGGTTTTCTGCCCGTATTCCGGACAGAAACAGTCAGTATAGAAAAAGGCCATATTATGTAAGAGTAATTTTGTACAAAACAAACCTGCATTAGGTGGTGTGATTAGTTTAGGTATTAAAACAACGTGCTTCGCCATCTGATTATAAGCCCAGAAATATAAATCCTATTATCGTTCTGTGATATGTCTAGACTTTTTAATGCAGTGTTGAGATTGTTTTTCTTTCAGCTCTTGATCTGGCAATCAATTCCATAACCCTTTTATTTCTGTTCCGTAGAATCAAATGCACTCAGTAGTAGTTGCATGTTCCTTCACTGGAATCTTGTTAGTGATAGCTAATCTCGGTTCTTCCAAAGTGTTCAGTGCATTACAGGGTAATGTAATAGAGGACATTTCGGCAGTTAGGAGAAAAAGGTATTACTGATATACTTGACTGATACATTTTTACCTCTTCACAAAATTTCAACAAGAAGTTTTTGTCGTCTAGCTGCAATAACATGAATTAAACAACCTATATTAACTTGTCTCTATTTTTATCTTCTTTACAGTGTTTTTCCTTTATCAACTAAATAGTTTTCTAACTCTTGTGGAACTATCAAGCCAACTTTTATGGAGCTAAACTCTCAGCCTCTGGCTGGTAGGACATTCCAAGACTTCTAGTTCTCTAACAGCTAGAAGCCTACAAGTTGTGGAAACCTGTATCTCCCAACAGTGCCGCTTCTGATTCATATATATGTATTTAGCAAAAGGTAAAATTAAACTGTGTGATATTCACCCAAGGGTGCATAATTTGTTTCTTAAAATTTAACTTTAATAATCCAGTTTTCAGCAACAGGTCTCATATCAAAAACGTCTTTCTACCAACAAGAAGTAACTTTATCAATGAGTGGTATAGTAGGTGGTTTTGACACTGAAGTACATTGCTGGCGATTGTGCCCTACAAATTTCTTTGGTTTGAAGGATCAAAGTTGAAATATCAACCAGTGTGCAGCGGTCTTTGGTCTTCTAAATCGCATGATCTTTAGCTTTATCCCGAGTTTAGAGGAAGCCACCAGTTTTATTACAATGCAGTGTCGGACTAGGGTCCACTGGAGAATGCAGTGGTAGGATCCCAGTTTTAGGGGTGTGGCCAGTTACCAAAGGGGGTGCGGCCAGCCACCACATAAGTTTGCCTAACAATTAGTGAGTGCATGGTCTGTGCCCCTTGATAAATATATCTCATAAATACTACCAGCGCATACATGATAGAGATGTGCACTTGAAATTTTTCGGGTTTTGTGTTTTGGTTTTGGGTTCGGTTCCGCGGCCGTGTTTTGGGTTCGACCGCGTTTTGGCAAAACCTCACCGAATTTTTTTTGTCGGATTCGGGTGTGTTTTGGATTCGGGTGTTTTTTTCAAAAAACACTAAAAACCAGCTTAAATCATAGAATTTGGGGGTCATTTTGATCCCAAAGTATTATTAACCTCAAAAACCATAATTTCCACTCATTTTCAGTCTATTCTGAATACCTCACACCTCACAATATTATTTTTAGTCCTAAAATTTGCACCGAGGTCGCTGGATGACTAAGCTAAGCGACCCTAGTGGCCGACACAAACACCTGGCCCATCTAGGAGTGGCACTGCAGTGTCACGCAGGATGTCCCTTCCAAAAAACCCTCCCCAAACAGCACATGACGCAAAGAAAAAAAGAGGCGCAATGAGGTAGCTGTGTGAGTAAGATAAGCGACCCTAGTGGCCGACACAAACACCGGGCCCATCTAGGAGTGGCACTGCAGTGTCTCACGCAGGATGTCCCTTCCAAAAAACCCTCCCCAAACAGCACATGACGCAAAGAAAAAAAGAGGCGCAATGAGGTAGCTGTGTGAGTAAGATAAGCGACCCTAGTGGCCGACACAAACACCTGGCCCATCTAGGAGTGGCACTGCAGTGTCACGCAGGATGTCCCTTCCAAAAAACCCTCCCCAAACAGCACATGACGCAAAGAAAAAAAGAGGCGCAATGAGGTAGCTGTGTGAGTAAGATAAGCGACCCTAGTGGCCGACACAAACACCGGGCCCATCTAGGAGTGGCACTGCAGTGTCACGCAGGATGTCCCTTCCAAAAAACCCTCCCCAAACAGCACATGACGCAAAGAAAAAAAGAGGCGCAATGAGGTAGCTGTGTGACTAAGCTTAGCGACCCTAGTGGCCGACACAAACACCGGGCCCATCTAGGAGTGGCACTGCAGTGTCACGCAGGATGGCCCTTCCAAAAAACACTCCCCAAACAGCACATGACGCAAAGAAGAAAAAAAGAGGCGCAATGAGGTAGCTGTGTGAGTAAGCTAAGCGACCCTAGTGGCCGACACAAACACCTGGCCCATCTAGGAGTGGCACTGCAGTGTCACGCAGGATGTCCCTTCCAAAAAACCCTCCCCAAACAGCACATGACGCAAAGAAAAAAAGAGGCGCAATGAGGTAGCTGTGTGAGTAAGATAAGCGACCCTAGTGGCCGACACAAACACCGGGCCCATCTAGGAGTGGCACTGCAGTGTCACGCAGGATGGCCCTTCCAAAAAACACTCCCCAAACAGCACATGACGCAAAGAAGAAAAAAAGAGGCGCAATGAGGTAGCTGTGTGAGTAAGCTAAGCGACCCTAGTGGCCGACACAAACACCTGGCCCATCTAGGAGTGGCACTGCAGTGTCACGCAGGATGTCCCTTCCAAAAAACCCTCCCCAAACAGCACATGATGCAAAGAAAAAAAGAGGCGCAATGAGGTAGCTGTGTGACTAAGCTTAGCGACCCTAGTGGCCGACACAAACACCGGGCCCATCTAGGAGTGGCACTGCAGTGTCTCACGCAGGATGTCCCTTCCAAAAAACCCTCCCCAAACAGCACATGACGCAAAGAAAAAAAGAGGCGCAATGAGGTAGCTGTGTGACTAAGCTTAGCGACCCTAGTGGCCGACACAAACACCGGGCCCATCTAGGAGTGGCACTGCAGTGTCACGCAGGCTGGCCCTTCCAAAAAACATTCCCCAAACAGCACATGACGCAAATAAAAAAGAAAGAAAAAAGAGGTGCAAGATGGAATTGTCCTTGGGCCCTCCCACCCACCCTTATGTTGTATAAAGAGGACATGCACACTTTAACCAACCCATCATTTCAGTGACAGGGTCTGCCACACGACTGTGACTGAAATGACGGGTTGGTTTGGACCCCCACCTAAAAAGAAGCAATTAATCTCTCCTTGCACAAACTGGCTCTACAGAGGCAAGATGTCCACCTCATCATCATCCTCCGATATATCACGTGTACATCCCCCTCCTCACAGATTATCAATTCGTCCCCACTGGAATCCACCATCTGAGCTCCCTGTGTACTTTGTGGAGGCAATTGCTGCTGGTCAATGTCTCCACGGAGGAATTGATTATAATTCATTTTAATGAACATCATCTTCTCCACATTTTCTGGATGTAACTTCGTACGCCGATTGCTGACAAGGTGAGCGGCGGCACTAAACACTCTTTCGGAGTACACACTTGTGGGAGGGCAACTTAGGTAGAATAAAGCCAGTTTGTGCAAGGGCCTCCAAATTGCCTCTTTTTCCTGCCAGTATAAGTACGGACTGTGTGACGTGCCTACTTGGATGCGGTCACTCATATAATCCTCCACCATTCTTTCAATGGTGAGAGAATCATATGCAGTGACAGTAGACGACATGTCCGTAATCGTTGTCAGGTCCTTCAGTCCGGACCAGATGTCAGCATCAGCAGTCGCTCCAGACTGCCCTGCATCACCGCCAGCGGGTGGGCTCGGTATTCTGAGCCTTTTCCTCGCACCTCCAGTTGCGGGAGAATGTGAAGGAGGAGATGTTGACAGGTCGCGTTCCGCTTGACTTGACAATTTTCTCACCAGCAGGTCTTTGAACCCCAGCAGACTTGTGTCTGCCGGAAAGAGAGATCCAAGGTAGGCTTTAAATCTAGGATCGAGCATGGTGGCCAAAATGTAGTGCTCTGATTTCAACAGATTGAACACCCGTGAATCCTTGTTAAGCGAATTAAGGGCTCCGTCCACAAGTCCCACATGCCTAGCGGAATCGCTCTGTGTTAGCTCCTCCTTCAATGTCTCCAGCTTCTTCTGCAAAAGCCTGATGAGGGGAATGACCTGACTCAGGCTGGCAGTGTCTGAACTGACTTCACGTGTGGCAAGTTCAAAGGGCATCAGAACCTTGCACAACGTTGAAATCATTCTCCACTGCGCTTGAGACAGGTGCATTCCACCTCCTATATCGTGCTGAGTTGTATAGGCTTGAATGGCCTTTTGCTGCTCCTTCAACCTCTGAAGCATATAGAGGGTTGAATTCCACCTCGTTACCACTTCTTGCTTCAGATGATGGCAGGGCAGGTTCAGGCGTTTTTGGTGGTGCCCCAGTCTTCTGTACGTGGTGCCTGTACGCCGAAAGTGTCCCGCAATTCTTCTGGCCACCGACAGCATCTCTTGCACACCCCTGTCGTTTTTAAAAAAATTCTGCACCACCAAATTCAAGGTATGTGCAAAACATGGGACGTGCTGGAATTTGCCCATATTTAATGCACACACAATATTGCTGGCGTTGTCCGATGCCACAAATCCACAGGAGAGTCCAATTGGGGTAAGCCATTCCGCGATGATCTTCCTCAGTTGCCGTAAGAGGTTTTCAGCTGTGTGCGTATTCTGGAAAGCGGTGATACAAAGCGTAGCCTGCCTAGGAAAGAGTTGGCGTTTGCGAGATGCTGCTACTGGTGCCGCCGCTGCTGTTCTTGCGGCGGGAGTCCATACATCTACCCAGTGGGCTGTCACAGTCATATAGTCCTGACCCTGCCCTGCTCCACTTGTCCACATGTCCGTGGTTAAGTGGACATTGGGTACAACTGCATTTTTTAGGACACTGGTGAGTCTTTTTCTGACGTCCGTGTACATTCTCGGTATCGCCTGCCTAGAGAAGTGGAACCTAGATGGTATTTGGTAACGGGGGCACACTGCCTCAATAAATTGTCTAGTTCCCTGTGAACTAACGGCGGATACCGGACGCACGTCTAACACCAACATAGTTGTCAAGGCCTCAGTTATCCGCTTTGCAGCAGGATGACTGCTGTGATATTTCATCTTCCTCGCAAAGGACTGTTGGACAGTCAATTGCTTACTGGAAGTAGTACAAGTGGTCTTCCGACTTCCCCTCTGGGATGACGATCGACTCCCAGCAGCAACAACAGCAGCGCCAGCAGCAGTAGGCATTACACTCAAGGATGCATCGGAGGAATCCCAGGCAGGAGAGGACTCGTCAGAATTGCCAGTGACATGGCCTGCAGGACTATTGGCATTCCTGGGTAAGGAGGAAATTGACACTGAGGGAGTTGGTGGGGTGGTTTGCGTGAGCTTGGTTACAAGAGGAAGGGATTTACTGGTCAGTGGACTGCTTCCGCTGTCACCCAAAGTTTTTGAACTTGTCACTGACTTATTATGAATGCGCTGCAGGTGACGTATAAGGGAGGATGTTCCGAGGTGGTTAACGTCCTTACCCCTACTTATTACAGCTTGACAAAGGCAACACACGGCTTGACACCTGTTGTCCGCATTTCTGTTGAAATACTTCCACACCGAAGAGCTGATTTTTTTGGTATTTTCACCAGGCATGTCAATGGCCATATTCCTCCCACGGACAACAGGTGTCTCCCCGGGTGCCTGACTTAAACAAACCACCTCACCATCAGAATCCTCCTGGTCAATTTCCTCCCCAGCGCCTGCAACACCCATATCCTCCTCATCCTGGTGTACTTCAACACTGACATCTTCAATCTGACTATCAGGAACTGGACTGCGGGTGCTCCTTCCAGCACTTGCAGGGGGCGTGCAAATGGTGGAAGGCGCATGCTCTTCACGTCCAGTGTTGGGAAGGTCAGGCATCGCAACCGACACAATTGGACTCTCCTTGTGGATTTGGGATTTCGAAGAACGCACAGTTCTTTGCGGTGCTTTTGCCAGCTTGAGTCTTTTCATTTTTCTAGCGAGAGGCTGAGTGCTTCCATCCTCATGTGAAGCTGAACCACTAGCCATGAACATAGGCCAGGGCCTCAGCCGTTCCTTGCCACTCCGTGTGGTAAATGGCATATTGGCAAGTTTACGCTTCTCCTCCGACAATTTTATTTTAGGTTTTGGAGTCCTTTTTTTACTGATATTTGGTGTTTTGGATTTGACATGCTCTGTACTATGACATTGGGCATCGGCCTTGGCAGACGACGTTGCTGGCATTTCATCGTCTCGGCCATGACTAGTGGCTGCAGCTTCAGCACGAGGTGGAAGTGGATCTTGATCTTTCCCTAATTTTGGAACCTCAACATTTTTGTTCTCCATATTTTAATAGGGACAACTAAAAGGCACCTCAGGTAAACAATGGAGATGGATGGATACTAGTATACTTATGGATGGACTGCCGAGTGCCGACACAGAGGTAGCTACAGCCGTGGACTACCGTACTGTGTCTGCTGCTAATATAGACTGGATGATAATGAGATGAAATCAATATATATGTATATATAATATCACTAGTACTGCAGCCGGACAGGTATATATTATATATTTATTATGTAATGACTGATGACGGACCTGCTGGACACTGTCAGCTCAGCAGCACCGCAGACTGCTACAGTAAGCTACTATAGTAGTATGTATAAAGAAGAAAGAAAAAAACAACAACCACGGGTAGGTGGTATACAATTATGGATGGACTGCCGAGTGCCGACACAGAGGTAGCTACAGCCGTGGACTAACGTACTGTGTCTGCTGATAATATAGACTGGATGATAATGAGATGAAATCAATATATATGTATATATAATATCACTAGTACTGCAGCCGGACAGGTATATATTATATATTTATTATGTAATGACTGATGACGGACCTGCTGGACACTGTCAGCTCAGCAGCACCGCAGACTGCTACAGTAAGCTACTATAGTAGTATGTATAAAGAAGAAAGAAAAAAACAACAACCACGGGTAGGTGGTATACAATTATGGATGGACTGCCGAGTGCCGACACAGAGGTAGCTACAGCCGTGGACTAACGTACTGTGTCTGCTGATAATATAGACTGGATGATAATGAGATGAAATCAATATATATGTATATATAATATCACTAGTACTGCAGCCGGACAGGTATATATTATATATTTATTATGTAATGACTGATGACGGACCTGCTGGACACTGTCAGCTCAGCAGCACCGCAGACTGCTACAGTAAGCTACTATAGTAGTATGTATAAAGAAGAAAGAAAAAAACAACAACCACGGGTAGGTGGTATACAATTATGGATGGACTGCCGAGTGCCGACACAGAGGTAGCTACAGCCGTGGACTAACGTACTGTGTCTGCTGATAATATAGACTGGATGATAATGAGATGAAATCAATATATATGTATATATAATATCACTAGTACTGCAGCCGGACAGGTATATATTATATATTTATTATGTAATGACTGATGACGGACCTGCTGGACACTGTCAGCTCAGCAGCACCGCAGACTGCTACAGTAAGCTACTATAGTAGTATGTATAAAGAAGAAAGAAAAAAACAACAACCACGGGTAGGTGGTATACAATTATGGATGGACTGCCGAGTGCCGACACAGAGGTAGCTACAGCCGTGGACTAACGTACTGTGTCTGCTGATAATATAGACTGGATGATAATGAGATGAAATCAATATATATGTATATATAATATCACTAGTACTGCAGCCGGACAGGTATATATTATATATTTATTATGTAATGACTGATGACGGACCTGCTGGACACTGTCAGCTCAGCAGCACCGCAGACTGCTACAGTAAGCTACTATAGTAGTATGTATAAAGAAGAAAGAAAAAAACAACAACCACGGGTAGGTGGTATACAATTATGGATGGACTGCCGAGTGCCGACACAGAGGTAGCTACAGCCGTGGACTAACGTACTGTGTCTGCTGATAATATAGACTGGATGATAATGAGATGAAATCAATATATATGTATATATAATATCACTAGTACTGCAGCCGGACAGGTATATATTATATATTTATTATGTAATGACTGATGACGGACCTGCTGGACACTGTCAGCTCAGCAGCACCGCAGACTGCTACAGTAAGCTACTATAGTAGTATGTATAAAGAAGAAAGAAAAAAACAACAACCACGGGTAGGTGGTATACAATTATGGATGGACTGCCGAGTGCCGACACAGAGGTAGCTACAGCCGTGGACTAACGTACTGTGTCTGCTGATAATATAGACTGGATGATAATGAGATGAAATCAATATATATGTATATATAATATCACTAGTACTGCAGCCGGACAGGTATATATTATATATTTATTATGTAATGACTGATGACGGACCTGCTGGACACTGTCAGCTCAGCAGCACCGCAGACTGCTACAGTAAGCTACTATAGTAGTATGTATAAAGAAGAAAGAAAAAGAAAAAAAAAACGGGTAGGTGCTAGGTGGTATACAATATTATATATATATATTATATACAATTATATATATATATATAATATATATTAAACTCATAAACTGGTGGTGATTTATTAAACTGGTGGTCAAGTCACTGGTCACACTATCAGCAACTTGCAAGTAGTACTCCTGAGTCCTAAGCAGACAATCACAATATATATTATGCTGGTGGTCAGTGTGGTCACAAACAATGGCAGTGTGGCTGGCACTCTGGCAGCAAAAGTGTGCACTGTACGTTATATGTACTCCTGAGTCCTGCTCTCAGACTCTAACTGCTCCCCACTGTCAGTGTCTCCCCCACAAGTCAGATAATACAGTCACACTATCTCTCTCTATCACTTCAGCAAGTACTAGTAGTAGTAGTACTCCTCCTAATGCTCCCCAAATTACTACTGTGTCTCTCTCTGTCTCACTCTCTTCTCGAATCTCTATAAACGGAGAGGACGCCAGACACGTCCTCTCCCTATGAATCTCAATGCACGTGTGAAAAATGGCGGCGACGCGCGGCTCCTTATATAGAATCCGAGTCTCGCGATAGAATCCGAGCCTCGCGAGAATCCGACAGCGTGATGATGACGTTCGGGCGCGCTCGGGTTAACCGAGCAAGGCGGGAAGATCCGAGTCGCTCGGACCCGTGTAAAAAAACATGAAGTTCGGGCGGATTCGGATTCCGAGGAACCGAACCCGCTCATCTCTAATGATAATATACCAGATTAATAACAGAAATGCACTATAGCAGTATAAGGTAACATATGTTTAATGTATAAGTCAAGTGCAAAGTCTGGAACCTGATCCCTAGAGGAGGAGGTGGGCACCCTGTTAGTGGGGTCCACAGGGGGTTTCCCCTGTACACCTGTGGGCCAGTCCCTCAATAGTAGCAAAATGACTGAAACTTCAGTCCCTCAGTGATGAGACATCACTTCAGATTGGCAAGAGAAAGTTCTGTCGAGCATACTGTCTTCTTTGGGTTTTGTTGTTTAATTTATGGATTATGTTGAATCAAGACAAGAATAAGGGTGTAGGCAAGAATATTATACAACCTCTACACTACATACAATCGCACGCACACATACACACTAGTGTTAAATTTGTTAGAATCCAAATAAACAAACCAATGGGCCCGATTGTATGGAATTGCGCAGCCGCAAGGAAGGGGCTATGCAATTCTGTCTAATTAAAATCATGGTTGCCCACCTTGCTGCACCCTCCTCTGGGATGAGGCTGCGTGGCTGGTGGCAAGGTAGGCTGTCCGGGGACGTGGCCAGTGTGGGAGGTGGGCAGTCCACCGGCGTGGCATCATTATCGTGTCATCGTGGCCCTGCCCCCTCTATACAGTGCAGAGAAAACAGGCACTGTAGAGCAGGGGGCAGAGCAACGATGATGCAATTCAGCTAAAATTGCGTCATTGTGTCCCCTCGGACTGCCCACTTGTCCTCTGCTGTGGGCGGTCGAGAAGGGGGTGGGTGCAGGGGGCTGCCAGGGAAAGCGGGAAACTTGCCCACCTTTCCTGGGGGAAGGATGGCCACCCGATTTTTGGGAGACTCCCGGCCATTCCGGGAGGGTAGCAAGTATGACTAAAATGTTAATGCGGCATTAGGCGATAGACGCCTCCTGTTAGCATTAGTGAGGATCTGAGTGCTGCATCTGAAGGCGCAGCCTCAGATCACCATC
Source organism: Pseudophryne corroboree (assembly GCF_028390025.1). Classification (NCBI taxonomy): domain Eukaryota; kingdom Metazoa; phylum Chordata; class Amphibia; order Anura; family Myobatrachidae; genus Pseudophryne; species Pseudophryne corroboree. Next base: position 84,999,505 of record NC_086445.1, read on the forward strand.
GCGATGTTTACAGGCACCGGCCAGCTTGTGTAAGTTGAAGCTTGTGCAGATTGGCAGTCGGATCTGGACACTGGGGACATGGAAGTCTGCATCCGACAAGGCAGACCCTGGACCCGTCACGTCTTCAAAATAAGGGCATTGCTCCCCCGTTTTGAAGAATAGTGCTGGGTGACACCCCCACTCCGCCACAAATCGCCGAAACATATCAATCATGCTTTGGCTCACGGGGATGCAAGCAACATCACAAGACCCCCAAACATCATATTTGGATGCAAACCATTGGGTTTGCGCACAAATATGAATCAGGCCCAATATGTTTTTGGAGTGTTGGAAAAAACCAGAGTACTTGGAGAAAACCAACGCAAACATGGGGGAACATTCAAACGCCACACAGATGGGCCTGACTGGGAATTAAACTCAGTACAATGAGGCATATTCTAACCACTACACCATCCGTGCTCCCCAAACATTCTAACATAAATGGGGGCCATAATTAATATTTGCTATACACTGGGAGCCATTATAAATATCTATTATATATTGGTAACCATAATAAATTTTTCTCATACGTCCTAGAGGATGCTGGGGTCACATCAAGAACCATGGGGTATAGACGGGATCCGCAGGCGACATGGGCACTTTAAGACTTTCAAATGGTGTGACCTGGCTCCTCCCTCTATGCCCCTCCTCCAGACTCCAGTTTAGAATCTGTGCCCAGGCAGACTGGATGCACACTGAGGAGCTCTGCTGAGTTTCTCGGAAAAGACTAATGTTAGGATTTTTTATTTTCAGGGAGAACTGCTGGCAACAGTCTCCCTGCTTCGTGGGACTTAGGGGAGAGAAGTCAGACCTACTTCTGTGAGTTTAAAGGCCCTGCTTCTTTGGCTACAGGACACCATTAGCTCCTGAGGGTTTGGAACACTAGGTACGCCTAGTGGTTCATTCCCAGAGCCGGCCGTCACCCTCCTTGCAGAGCCAGAAGTCAGAAGTCAGGTGAGTAGAAGACTTCAGTGATGGCTTTGAGGTACCGCACAGCGATCGCAAGCTGCGCGTCATGCTCCCACACACAGCGGCACTACAGGGTGCAGGGGGGAGGGGGGGCGGGGCGCCCTGGGCAGCATATAGACCTCATATCAGACTGGCAGAAAGTGTTTTAAGTGCCATGGCACTAATTCGGGGCCCCCGCCAGTATAAATATGTAAAAAAATAGCGGGGCTGAAGCGCGCCATTAAGGGGCGGGGCTTAGCCCTCACAGCTCACATCAGCGCCATTTTTCTCTCCTCAGAGCTGTGAAGACGCTGGTCCTTCCTCACACTACTGCACATATAACAGGGTGAAAAACGGGGGGGGGGGGGGCACAGTTGGTTTGGTGCAATATAAGTTAATTATAAAAGTGCTACAGGTCTGAGGCATTATATACGGGTTTCAGAACCGGGATTGAGCGCTGGGTTGTAAGCTGGCAAACTCCTTCTGTGTCTCCCTGACAGACTTTACTGTGGGCATGTCCCCTATAGCCCAGTGTAATGTCAGTGGGTGTTTAGTATATGTGTGTCGGCATGTTTGAGGCTGAGTGCTTTTCCCACAATGCCGACACCGCCGACTCCTGATGGTACTTGGTACATGTGTGTCAACATGTCGGTAGATGTTTTTCCCAAGAAAAAACTATATGGGGGACACATACGTGTGTGGGTGGCCCTGTCGGCACCACCAATATCTGGCTGGGTAAAAATTTGCATGATAATGTGATGCATAAGGGCTAAACGTATATATATATATATATATATATATATACATAGTAAGGTTGCATAAACCTGTGTCCCAGACACAGATGTAACAATATCTATGGAGGATGTCATGTTCATAGCTATATTTCCCTCAGACCCCTCGGAGTCATAAAAAAGGTTATTTTGCCCAGTTGCTACTCCCTGATATCGACACGGATACGGTTTCCTCTGTCGATCGTAATGTTTCCTGATTAGATCCCCCCAAAAATATAGCATTCAGTACATGCAGAATGTATTAACGTCACTAAGGACCCTGCTGTTCCTGACAAAAGGGTATATATATGAGGATGTATATACATATGTGTATGTATATATATATATATTTATAAATATATATATATATATATATAAAACAATTATAATGGAAGCTGAGGTAACATTCCTCCTTCTCATGTGCTGAGTGCTCTGTTTGAGTAGGTCTGGTCCAGCCCTGACAAGATGGTTTCAAATCCTCAAAAGGATTCTGATTGTTTATACTTTTCCCGCCGCGGATAGAATAAAGTGGGTGTCACCCCCTGTTCTGCACGGGGCCCTGTCACAAAGCCAGCGGATCGTATGCAGGAAGCTACATTATATTCTAGTTATGTGTCTACGCGTGCGTTAGTTAGACCTGCCATTACATATGCATGGGGGAGTAGTAGTATTCAAAAATGGTCGGTTACCTTGTCATCCGATATAGTTACCCTGGGGAGAGATGGGATACTCCTTATGTTGGGTCATATCAAGGACACTGCAGCATACTTTTGTGCGACTGCACGGGATATAGGACTCTTGGGTTCGCGGGCCAATTCCATGACGGTCACGGGCGTTGTGGATTCACCAATGCAATGCTGATGCTGACTCCGAGAAGAAATGGAGTCTCTTCCCTATGAAGGTGAAGCCTGGTTTGGTGACGGCGTAGTTAATTCGATCTCTGCAGATGCTGCTGGTAAGTCTACCTTCTTGCCCTATGTTCCCTCACAACGGATGATGACACATCATGGTCGGATGCCGTCATTTCGGGCCAATAGATACAGATTTCTCTTTTTTTCTTGGCAGGTGGAGATAGGAGAAAAGGGAAGAGGTCAGCAGCCTCTTCAAGATTACAGGAGCAGAATTCATCCTCTGTTTCTGCCACATCCACCGCATGACGCTGGGACTCTCTTGCGGGAGCCCACACAGGTGGGGACATGTCTAAAACTCTTTAGTCATTCCTGGAATGGACTTGGACCCGTGGGTTTTAAGAATAGTGTCCCAAGGGTGCATACTGGAGTTTTCCAGACGTTTCCCCTCACCGATTATTCAAATCGGCCTTACCGATTCTCCTCCGGACAGGGAGGTAGTGTGCGACGCAATACAAGGGTTGTGTCAGGATCAGGTCATTGTCCTGGTTTCCCCTGTCACAATAAGGAGAAGGCTGTTGTTCAAGTCTCTTCGTGCTCCCGAAACAAGACGGATCGGTCGAACCAATCCTAAATCTGAAATCCCTCAATTTCTACTTAAAGAGGATTGTCATTACCAATTTCACCAGGATGATGGCGGTAATGATGGTTTTCCTTTGCTAGTAAGGAGTCACAATTATCCCGTACTGGGTCGGTTTCCTGCAGTGGTGCAAGTAGAAAAAATGCCTGACGGGTACTGTGTGTGCACGCCGAAGGCGCGCGTGCAAAAAAATGGGTGTGGACAAATGTCACATGGGGCGTGGCCAATGAAAATGGGGGCGTGATACACATATGGGGGGAGGGGCAGATACACGTATGACCCCAATAGTGCCAGAAACACGTTGCCCCACAGTACCAGATATACATTGCCCCACAGTGACAGATATACATTGCCCCACAGTGCCAGATACACATCGCCTCACTGTGCCAGATACACAAATGCCCCCAGAGTGCCAGATACAAAAATGTCCCCAGAGTGCCAGATACACAAATGTCCCCAGAGTGCCAGATACACAAATGCCCACACAGTGCCAGATACACATTGCCTCACAGTGCCAGATACACACTGCCCCACAGTGCCAGATACAGAAATGCCCCCAGAGTGCCAGACATACATTGCCTCGCAGTGTCAGATACACATTGCCCCACAGTGCCAGATACACAAATGCCCCCACTGTGTCAGATATACATTGCCCCCCAGTGCCAGATACAGAAATGCCCCTACAGTGCCAGATATGCCCCCAGTGCCAGATACACAAGTATGCCTCCAGTGCCAGATATGCCCCCAGTGCCAGATACACAAGTATGCCCCCATTGCCAGATATGCCCTCAGTGTCAGATATGCCCCAGTGCCAGATACACATGTCTCCGCAGTGCCAGATATGGCCACAGTGCCAGATACACATGTCCCCCCAGTGCCAGATACACATGTCCCCCCAGTGCCATATATGCCCCCAGTGCCAGATATGCCCCCAGTGCCAGATACACATGTCCTTCCAGTGCCAGATATCCCCCAGTGCCAGATATCCCCCAGTGCCAGATATGCTCCCAGTGCCAGGTATACATTCCCCCCAGTGCCAGATATGCTCCCAGTGCCAGGTATACATGCCCCCCCAGTGCCAGATATCCCCCAGTGCCAGGTATAAATGCCCCCCCAGTGCCATATATCTCCCAGTGCCAGGTATACATGCCCCCCCAGTGCCAGATATCCCCCAGTGCCAGGTATATATGCCGCCCTGTGCCAGATATGCCCCCAGTGCCAGATATCCCCCAGTGCCAGGTATACATGCCCCCCCCAGTGCCAGATATCCCCCAGTGCCAGGTATACATGCCCCCCCAGTGCCAGGTATACATGCCCCCCCCAGTGCCAGATATCCCCCAGTGCCAGGTATAACATGCCCCCCCCAGTGCCAGATATCCCCCAGTGTCAGGTATACATGTGTCCCCCCCTCCTCCCCTGCTCACTGCTGCCGTCTGTGTGACGGGAGGAGAGCGCAGGGCCTCTCCTTCCCCTCAGTCTCCGGCGGGTGTCTCAGTTTAATTCAGCGCCGATCCGTGAGCCAATCAGAGCTCGCACCGCAAGCTCTGATTGGCTCACGGATCGGCGCTGAATTAAACTGAGACACCCGCCGGAGACTGAGGGGAAGGAGAGGCGCAGGCTGCGCTCTCCTCCCCTCCCATCAGCGGCGGTGCGGCGGGTGCGGCGGGGACGGCGGGTGCGGCGGGGAGCAGCAGAGGGAGGGAGGGAAAAGGAGCGGCGTACCCACGGCAAAATTCTTACGGGTACGCCGTACCCACACACTTGCACCACTGGTCTCCTGATAACGGTGAGATCAAGAAATCAGTTGGTGCAGAATGTGGCACTCTCCCTGATAGTTCTTCAACAACAGGGTTGGCTCATGAACTTGCCAGAACCACTGTCGGTCCCAACGACGTGGTTGTCGGTTTTGGGAGTAATATTAGATACAGAACTACAGAGAGTTTTGCCTCAAGTGGAAAAGGCTCTGAAGATCCAGAGTCTGGTCAGACCAGCAAGAGTGTCAATTCATCAATACATTTGGTTGCTGGAAAAGATGGTTGCGGCCTAAGAGGCCATTCAGTTGGCAGGTTCCATGCCAGGGTGTTTCTAGTGGGACCTGTTGGACTAGTGGTCCGGCTCCCGCCTACACATACACTGGAGGATAATCCTGTCTTCCAAGACCAGAATCTCACTCCTGGGGTGGCTGCACAGTGCTCACCTCCTAAAGGGGCGCAGGTTCGGGATCCAGGACTGGATCCTAGTGACCACGGATGCATGCCTCTGAGGCTGGGGAGCAGTCACACAGGGGGAAAAAACTTCCAAGGAAGATGGTCAAGTTAGGAAACTTGTCACCAAATAAACGGTCTACAGTTAAGGGCCGTTTACAACGGTTTTCTGTAAACAAAACACAGAGCAGTAATGGCAGAAGCCACAAGGATTTTCCGCTGGGAAAAAATAAATAAACATACAAGCGCTCTGTCAGCGAGGTTCGTTCCAAGAGTGGACAACTGGGAAGCAGACTTCCTCAGCAGACACGATCTCCATCCAGGAGAATGGAGCCTCCATCAAGAGGTCTTCACAGAAGTGACAAGACATTGGGGAATTCCTGAAATAGACATGATGCCGTTTCGTCTCAACAAGAAGCTTCAGAGATATTGTTCCAGGTCGAGAGGCCCTCAAGCAATAGCAGTGGACGCCCTAGTGACACCGTGGGTGTTTCGGTCGGTATACGTGTTTCCTCCGCTTCCACTCATTCCAAAAGTGATAAAGATCATAAGAAGAACAAAGGTTCAAGCGATCCTCATTGTTCCAGATTGGCCAAGGAGGGCTTAGTATCCAGATCTTCAGGAATTACTCATAGGAGATCCCTGGCCTCTTCCTCTGAGGGAGGATCTGTTACAGTAGGGGCCGTGCGTGTTCCAAGACTTAGCACGACTTCGTTTGACGGCTTGGAGGTTGAACGCCGGATCCTAGCCCGAAAGGGTATTCCCAAGGAAGTCATCCCTACTCTTATTCAGGCCAGAAAAGGAGTAATGTCTAAACATTACCACCGTATTTGGAGAAGATACGTGTCTTGGTGTGAATCCAAGAAAGCTCCTACGGAAGAATTTCAGTTAGGACGTTTTCTCCAATTTCTACAAGCCGGTGTGGATGCGGGCCTAAAGTTGGGCTCAATTAAAAGTTAAAATTTCGGCTTTATCAGTTTTCTTCCAAAAACAATTGGCCTCACTTCCAGAAGTTCAGACCGTCGTGAAAGGCGTATTGCACATCCAACCTCCTTTTGTGCCCCCTATGGCACCATGGGCTCTTAACGTGGTGTTGCAGTTCCTTCGATCTCATTGGTTTGAACCTTTACAGAAGGTAGAGTTGAAATTCTTTGCTTTGAAAGTGGTCATGCTGTTGGCTTTGGCATCCGCACGGCGGGTGTCTGAATTGGCGGCCTTATCTCACAAGAGCCCTTATTTGATCTTCCATGAAGATAGAGCAGAATTGAGGACTCGTCAACAGTTTTCTGCCGAAAGTGGTTTCATCGTTCCACTTGAACCAAACTATTGTGGTACCAGTGGCTGCTGACGCCTTGTTGGAATCGAAGCCTCTCGATGTAATAAGAGCTTTGAAGTTTTTTGTCGCCAGGACGGCTCAGTTTAGGAAAACAGAGGCTCTGTTTGTCTTGTATGCTCACAATAAAATTGGGGCTCCTGCTTCCAAGCAGTCTATTGCACGCTGGATCTGTCAGAAGATTCAGCAGGCTCATTCTACGGCTGGATTGCCGTTACCGAAATCGGTGAAGGCCCATTCTACTAGGAGGGTGGGCGCGTCCTGGGCGGCTGTCCGGGGGGTCTCGGTATTATAACTTTGCCGAGTAGCTACTTGGTCGGCTTCAAACACCTTTGCGAAGTTCTACCAGTTTGATACCCTGGCTAATGAGGACCTTATGTTTGGTCAACCGGTGCTGCAGAGTCATCCGCACTCTTCCGCCCGTTCTAGAGCTTTGGTATAAACCCCATGGTTCTTGATGTGACCCCAGCATCCTCTAGGACGTATGAGAAAATAGGATTTTAATACCTACCGGTAAATCCTTTTCTCTTAGTCCGTAGAGGATGCTGGGCGCCCGTCCCAGTGCGTACTGTATCTGCAGTTATTGGCTGTGGTTACACACAGGTTGTGTTACGATTTTTGGCAGCATATTGCTGCAAATTCTTCATGCCGTTGGCTTGTGTTCTGTTGAATGCCACGTTCTGCAGCATGCTTGAGGTGTGAGCTGGTAAGATGCTCACCGTGGTTTAACAATAAATCCTTTCCTCGAAATGTCCGTCTCCCTGGGCACAGTTCCTTAAACTGGAGTCTGGAGGAGGAGCATAGAGGGAGGAGCCAGGTCACACCATTTGAAAGTCTTAAAGTGCCCATGTCCCCTGCGGATCCCGTATATACCCCATGGTTCTTGATGTGACCCCAGCATCCTCTACGCACTAAGAGAAAAGGGTTTACCGGTAGGTATTAAAATCCTATTTTAACATGTATTGGGGCAATCATAAATATTTCATATACTGTATATTGGTTGCCATAATAAATAGTTTTATATTGTGGGCATAATAAATATTTCATATTATTTAAGGTCATATGTTACAGTATGTGAAATGAGCATGCCCACATCAGGGGTTACACTACGTTGCACCCATACAGATTTACGTGATTCCGGGGTCTATTTAATAAGCCTTGGATGTTGATAAAGTACCAGCCAATCAGCTCCTAACCGTCATTTTTCAAACACAGATTGTGACATGGCAGTTAGGAGCTGATTGGCTGGGACTTTATCTCTGTACACTTTATCTCCATCCAAGGCTTAGTAAATAGACCCCTCTATCACTTACGCTTTTCTTGCAGGCAGCACACAGTAAGGGCATGTTAACCCAGTCTATACATATAATAAACCTATAAGGGTTTTGCCTGTGCAAAGCAATTATTATTATTATTTTGTTGTTGTTGAGAGATATGCTTCTAAGGACTGTTCATGAGCTACGGAGACAAAAATAAATTTTTGTCTGTCTATTCATTCAAGCACACGCAAAACTACTGGATGAATGTGGATCACATTTTCACTATTGTATAGCTTAGTGACCTAGAAAGAAACAAAGGTATCATCTCGACGTGACATCAGGGAGAGGAGCAATAAAGGAAAAAACAGATGCTTGACACTCAGCGCGGCAAGTGTGCAGGCTCAAGTCCAAAATAACTATGGTGGTCATTCCGAGTTGTTCGCTCGGTAATTTTCTTCGCATAGCAGCGATTTTCCGCTTATTGCGCATGCGCAATGTTCACACTGCAACTGCGCCTAGTAAATTTGCTATGCAGTTAGGTATTTCACTCACGGCATTACGAGGTTTTTTCATCGTTCTGGTGATCGTAGTGTGATTGACAGGAAGTGGGTGTTTCTGGGCGGAAACTGGCCGTTTTATGCGAGTGTGTGAAAAAACGCTACCGTTTCTGGGAAAAACGCGGGAGTGGCTGGAGAAACGGGGGAGTGTCTGGGCGAACGCTGGGTGTGTTTGTGACGTCAAGCCAGGAACGAAACTGACTGAACTGATCGCACTGGAAGAGTAAGTCTCGAGCTACTCAGAAACTGCACAGAGAAGTCTTTTCGCAATATTGCGAATCTTTCGTTCGCAATTTTGAGAAGCTAAGATTCACTCCCAGTAGGCGGCGGCTTAGCGTGTGCAATGCTGCTAAAAGCAGCTTGCGAGCGAACAACTCGGAATGAGGGCCTATCTATCTATCTATCTATCTATCTATCTATCTATCTATCTATCTATCTATCTATCTATCTATCTATCTACCTATCTATCTAATATATACATAGATTCCACACTCCGAATGAAAAGAGTTATAAATGCATACTGTAGATATATATATATATATATATATAAACACGGTTTAGAGATGGGACGGCACTCAGAGACTTTAAATCACAATAAACTTGTATTCGTGCAAATCAACGTTTTGGGGTCTCCCCCTACGTCAGGATACCCCGAAACGTTGATTTGAACGAATACAAGTTTATTGTGATTCAAAGTCTCTGAGTGCCGTCCCATCTCTAAACCGTGTTTTTTTTTTATATATATATATATATATATCCTATATAATAGCCCTATTCTGTGACTTTGTGCTTCATTTGCTAACGCTGGGCGGAGTCACAACACTGGGCGGAGTTAGTCAAATGAGTCACAGATCTGGCCAAATCTACAGGAGACTAGGAGCAGGAGCAGATGGTATGGGCATGGCACAGACAGGGGTGCATACCTCCCAGCTTTCTTCAGGAGCTTTCTTCAGGCAGAAGGAGGGACACACACTCGGCGAAAAGGGGCGTGGCTTAACGGGAGGGCTCCAGTTTTCGTCAATGAGGGGGCATGCCCAGCGCTCTGTGAGCTGCTGGCATGCCCCCAGGGGCTGATTATGAGTCCGGGGGGCCCAGGGCACTTGAGACAGGGGAGCCCTATCCCATTGCTGTGCCTGCTGTGGATTATGGGCGTGGCCTAATCGCGCCACGCGAGGCCACACCCCCTTATGCAAATTCCAGGATTTATTTATTTTTTAGGGAATTTTGGCCCCTCAGCTAGGGGTAAATCCAGAGGGGGTGGTCGCTCCCCCCTACACACCCGCACAGGCAGAAGAAAGCAGGGAGACTGCTGCCTCCCTGTAACACCACAGACCTGCCAACACGCAGCAGCGTGTGCTGACTGTAGCACAATGCTGACGTTGTTGCTGGCAGGACGGGGGAGCTTCTGAGCTGGGACAGAGCTACTCCAGCCGGGGGGCCCCTAAAACTGTGGGGCCCGGGGTACGTACCCCCTGGGTCCCTCCTTAATCCGTACCCCCTGATGCCCCATCTCCCTCTGTCTCCACTATTCACCGCTGCTCTGCTAAGCAGAACAGCGAGTACAGGAGCTTTCCAACTGCCCCCTACCCCCATCACCACCACCACCACGGGACACTGCGACCTGCGGGTGGGACTGCGAGACAGACCCCCAAAAATGGGACTGTCCCACGAAAATCGGGACATTTGGGAGGTATGGGGGTGTGTGAGGGGGTATGCCGTACAGACAGACGGGCACCGGCTCACTGTGTGCTTGACCCCCCACATCAGCATACTCATTAGGGTCTCTCTGGCGCGGAGGAGCGTCCCTTTCTGGTACCCTCCACGCTTCTTAGCTGCAGTTTTGTAAGGCACCTGCCGCTGTGCAGGTTCCGTACTGCCTCTGTTATCTCCAGCCCCAGCAACCCCACCACTAGCTGCAGCGCTGCCACCCGCAGTGAGGTGCGCCCAGCTCCTTCACACACTTTAGCCGGCGGGTAGCGCTGCAGAAGTCCGAGCTGCTTGCAGGCTCCAACCCCCTTCTCCCTCCAGCCGCAGCGTCTCCTGGCAGCTTACCAGTCACTCCCAGTCTCCCCTTACCACAGTGCCCAGCAGCCGAGAGGTCCGCGCCACGTGCATGCTATGACCCCCTCCTCCCTCCAGCCGAAGCGTCTCCTGGGGGCTAACCAGTCACTCCCAGTCTTCTCTTACCACAGTGCCCGGCAGCTGCGCGAGGTCTGCGGTGTGTGACTGAGGAGGGGGGGGGAGGGATGCGGACGGGCAGAGGAAGCAGGACTCCAGCCTCAGAGAGTCAGCCATGCCAAGCCTCCACCAGCAGCAGATCCCAACAGGTTGGAGTGGAACAGCAGCAGTGACTCCGGTAAGACACATCTGTCTGTCACCACTGTTTTGTCCCTAATACCAATCTCTCCCATGCCCTGTGTTCTGTCATGTCCCTGTCACCCCTGGCCTTGCCCTGCCACCCTTATCCTGGCCCTTTCACCCTTATCCTGTCCCTTTCACCCTTATCCTGGCCTTTTCACCCTTATACTGGCCCTGTCACCCCTGTCCTGGCCCTGCCCCCCCCTACCCTGGCCCTGTCACCCCTATCCTGTCCCTGTCATTTCTGTCCTGGCCCCGTCACCCCTGACCTGGCCCCATCACCACTGTTCTGACCCTGTCACCCCTGTCCTGGCCCTGCTACTACATACCCTCCAATAACCTTTTTGGCAGGTACAGTACCCGCAGCGCCTCCATACCTCTCCCCAATGCACCACACCTCCGCACCTTCCCCTCCACCACATGCGGCCCTCCACCCATCCCCCACACGCTGTGCCTCCAGACCCCCTACACCACCCGCGGATCCCACTCCTCCGCCCCTTCACCACCCACAGCACCTCCAGGCCTCCTCCACCATCCACCCCCCTTATATGTCTCCCCCCACACCTGCCCCCCTCCACCCGCAGCATCTGCAGACACCCTCCTCCATCCGCGGTCCCCCCCTCCCCCACCAATGGCACCTCCGCACCTGCCCCTCCACCACCTGCAGCACCTTCCCCATCCGGGCCCCACCCCCACTTCCGCCGCCCCTCCACCCGCCGCATCTACAGACATCATCCGCAGTCCCTGCAGGTGCTGTTCACGGCGTCGCAAGGGGCTGCGCCTCCTTCACCATCGCACGCCCTTTCATTATGCAATATTTAACCATTAACAAAGGAATGCAGGTAATACTCCATATAATACAAATATTGAACCCCAGAAAGGCATGCAAGGGTTAAGGGGGCGTAGCCCCTTGCGACGGTGTGAAGAGCGCCCGTAGGGCGCGATGAAGCACCTAGTATATATATATATATATATCTATCTACAGTATGCATTTATAACTCTTTTCATTCGGAGTGTGGAATCTATGTATATATTAGATAGATTGGTGGATAGATAGATAGATATCAAAGTGTAATTGCCGTTGATTACACCTGGTGCGGGCCTCATGGAGGAAGTGTGGCCCCATGGGAGGGGCGTGGCCTTGTGGCCCAAACCCCCGTTTTTGGCATTCCTGGGGTTCAGGGGATACGGGCTTCCCCTGGGGGTGCTATGGCTGCAGTGCTGGCTCCTACAAGGTGACAGGAGCCAAGTGCTTCATGTAATGTTAAAGTGCAGCACCCGACTCGTGTCACTGATCAGGAGCCAGCATTTTGGTGTCACCCCCCTTATGATGCCACTGTATATATGATCTATTTTGCAGAAACATCTGACTACATATCAATCACTAGTCAGGCAGGTTATCTTGAAGTTTCAGTTTACACATCAATCCAGTAGATGGCGCACCAAGACAAATACTGCACGCTATGGTTATGCACAATGCGAGCTGATATATATCATTGAGTCACTGGTCATGTTACTTACAACCTTTCTGTGTTAGGTTAAGTAGCAATAGATTTTTGATTTTATAAAATAATATTTGTTTGACTATAGTGAATTTATACTGGACTGTGATCATCACAATATTAAATGGCACTACTGTCTTTGTAACATTAGTTTAGCTGAGCAATAATAAACATCCACACGAGCAATGCCACGTGCAAACGCTAGTTGTAATTATACCCAGACAGGGACAAAGATGGTAACGCATATGAGAAAGCCATATTATTAGGGTGGCCAATCCTGGGCCATTTTTTTCAATCCCGGGAATCAGGATTGAAAAAATTATCAATCCCGGAATTCCCGGGATACCCGGAATTGGTTCCTTTTCAGGTTCTCCCCTGCCCTGCCCAGTACACATAATTTACCCTCATCTGGATGGGCGGGTGGGAGGGTCCAGTGCAGACGCTGAGGTCCGAGCTGCGGGTGGTGATGGCTGGCTGTGCAGTGTGCGCAGCCGGCGGCAGGGTGAGGTAAACAGGGGGAGCCTGGCAGCATCTGAGCTTCCTGAGGACGCTCAACGTTGCCTGGCATTAAAAAAAAAAAAAAGGGTCTTCCTAATTCTGAAATCCCCGAGATTGAATCCCAATCATTTTTTGCCCAAAATCCTGGGATCCCACTGATCCTGATCCTGGGATTGGCCACCATACATACTGTATCATTTATGTGAGTCCAGGGACAGGGGAAAATAGTGTGTCCCCAAAGCTAATGAACCGATGGTCACCGCAAATTGCCCCTTTTTTCTCAATACACAAAAAAATCATTGTATCCTACAGTATGTTCTTTGTATCAAGTTAGAGTTAAATAAAAGTACGTAATTAGATATTTAAAGATTTTTAAAGACATCAGTAATTACTGATCTAGTACAATGACGCACCAGGATATCCACTTCATTAAATATATTTTAGATTTTTATTATTTCGTATGAATTACAGTCCACATAAGGTTATACTTTATAATCATGCTGATTGTTGCTACCTTTAATGAGTCACCTTACATTTTGGCATTTTGAGTAAAGGGAAGGTTTCTGCAGTAACATTATTAAATATGAACATTACATTAGTCTGTTGATTCTGATTCTTTAAATTAGATTTTTTGAGTCATCAATTGGGATTTAAGACGTTAAGCATCTGTGGCTCCTTAATATGTGCTTTTAGTTTTTAATAACAGACAGGGGGCGCTGTTAATATTGATTTATATAGTCTATAGTGCTATTGTCCATTCAAATGGTGTTTAGGCTGCAAAATAAGATATACTGTATTCAGTAGGCTTCCTGTGGGAGTCGCTTTTGTTTAATGTTATTCATGAATGAAGTTATTATATATATATATATATATATATATATACAGGAAATAGCCCTTATTGCGCTGTGACTTTACAGCAGCACCTCTAGATGGACCCCCTGTCAGTAGAGGTCCTCAAAACACAAATAAAGCAAAATCTGAGGGCGCTAACACATATATCCTTAGTTTACAGAACTAGACAGTGCCGTTCAAGATGTACGAATAATGAATGAAAACACTTTTTTCTAAAAGTAGATGTGTTTATACATACAATTATTCACAATAAAACAGATAAAACATACATTTACAGTAGTGTACATTTTTATACACAAATAAGTAACATCTATTATTCCAGTTCACCATCCATGGGAATATATTCATCCAATTGGTGGTCAGCAATTCATATCCATTTTGTGATGTTTTGTAAGATACACTACAATGCAGACATTAACTTCCCTAATATACCACACGCGTTTCATCACAGTGACTTCATCAGGGGTGTATATCTACAGATGGAGCCACACTAGTCATGGCTCCTTCTGTGTCTAGGTGCCCATAGGACTCGGCGTCTCCGACTGGGCGCACGCCCGTGACGGAGAAGCGCCCCATTCACTTCAATGGAGAGCGTCTCCGTCCACGCGCCTGGACAGAGGTTCTCTGAGTGGGAGCGTCTCTGTGCACTCCCGGTGTTACTAGGCGGACGGAACACCTAGTCATGCCAGGAGTGCTAGTTTGCGATGGAGGCTCCATATGTAGACGGCAAATGAGACGTTTTAGTACTAAAGGTACAAACATATATTGATATCCATGGTGAATTTAGTATTCACCGAGGGGGAGTCAGTTGTCTGCCAACAGCAGGTTGCCTCTGGAATAATTTGAACTAAACAGTTTGGGAGTGGAGATTGAAGGTCCATATTAAACCCCTACGCTATCAAATTGACCTATTTGGAGGCCTTCAAAGGGTATGCAGTAAAACTACTTATACTTTTATCTAATATACAGATTATATTGATCTACACTACGAAAAGTGTTTTGTGTTATCCTTTGTGTTTCTGAGGTTCCAAGAGGAGGACTAAGAGTGAGGAATTGGAGTTGGCGACAAAGGACTTTTAGTAGATTGGACTATAATTGTGGAAGGTCCACTGTAAATCATGCAGAAGTTCAAAGAGTGACAATTTTATATTTGGGGTCCCAATTCAGAGGAGCTGGTTTCTAAAAATTCTTTTTATGATTTGCATATATTTAACGTTATCAAAAATGATTTTAGTTAAAAAATTTTTGTAAAAATAAATATTTTTTTCAAACGTCAGAACATCGACCAGCACCATGAAAAAATCGGAAACATCATGACCATTGGGACTTCCATTTTAGTACCCCAGGGAGCCGCCAGGTACCCAGGGTGAGCTTGGTGGGGGGAGGCGGGGGGTTTAATATCCACTTTCCCAGCGGGTGCTTTTGTCTGCAGCCGCTGGGTGGTGGATCCTGCTGTGCTGACTGATCAACAATGATCGACAGCAAGGCAAACACTGGGGGAGGGTGCGGGGAGAGCAGCAGCAGAGGGAAGTGTCTCTTTCCTGCAGCTGCTAACACTGTCAATCTGACTGGTTGCATCCTGTGCGACCAGGTCATATAAAGCACTTGCTGGTGTGGTCGCATCTGATGCGACCATGCCAGCAAGTGGTTAAAGTTAGCATTTATAAAGTATATTCTAAAAATGATACGTAGAAAGTGATTGCTTGCTACTGTATGCAGGGACGGAACTACCAATGATGCAGCAGGTGCATAGCACCAGTGCCCCTGGGGAATAAGAGGCCCACTGCTGCCTAGCGCAGCAATAAGTTCTTGTCTGGTCTGCCATCCAACCATTTTGAACGATGTTGGATGACTAGCTTAACTCAAGGTAGGGATGGCCATTGACCATAGATGATTCCAAATCCTCGATGGTCTATAACCGCTGTTGAATATTACTATTGTATTCCATCATCGATGGAACCGAACCACCCAATGTTTTTTTTTCTTTCCTACAAGGTACTGGAACACAGAGCATAGCTCTTCCCCCAACACCCTCAAAGCCCCATCCCAATGCTATGATTGTCCCACCATCCAGTGAATAGTAAAGCAGGGTTGACCAGCGGTGAATGAAACCATCAATGGTTTCCTCGCAGATGGTTTTATACCATTGCGGTTATCCATCAATGGTACCATCGATGGTTAATCCACCAATGGTTATCTCGAGCACAAGGAGCAGGGTGGACCCCACTGCCTGCAGAACCTGCCCCTTAACTTATGGAGGTTGAGGCTGACCTTGTGTGTGTGCAGCCACATCGGGTGGTCTTCAGTTTTCTGGCTGTCGGGATACCAGCGCCGGAATCCCGACAGCCGGCATACCGACACTTTTTCTCCCTCTTGGGGGTCCAAAGACCCCCTGGAGGTAGAATAACCGTGCCCGCAGCGTGGCGAGCACAGAGAGCCCGCAAGGGGCTCATTTGCGCTCGTCACGCTGTCGGTATGCCGGCGTTCGGACTCCAGGCGCAGGGAAGGTTGGTCGCTGGGAGCCCGAGCGTCGGCAACACATACTACACCCGCCACATCAGTCTGCCATCTAAGCCAGGCTGATAGGGGAGTGCAGAGACCAGTGTCACACTGGGACATGAAGGGCCCACCAGGGGAATGCAGTTGTAATGGCCCATGCTTAGAGGTGTGGCCATCCTCTATAGGGGGTGTGGCCAGCTATCACAGAGGCTTGGCTAACCATTAAAGAGTGCATGGTCTGGGCTCCTTGATAAATATATACAGAAATGCACCAGCCATGTACTGTAGAAAATACACCATAGTCCTGTGCAGTATAATATAATATTTAAATAATGTATAATTCAAGTGCACAAACTGGAACCTGATCCCAAGAATAAGGGGTGGGCAGTGCCCCCCCCCCCCCCCCCCCCCCGGAGGTTTGCCCTGTACCTCTGTGGGTCAGTCCTACCCCTCCAGACACTGATCATCAGCATTGATGATCACAGCTGTGTGATGCCTCTAATTCACAGAGATCTGTGAAACCTTCCTGATTCATAGATGTATGTGAAGTAAGGGCAGCTCACAGCCGGTGTAACTGGCTCTGTCAAAACCTGTCTGTTCAAGTGCCGAACAAAGGAATGGAGCCCCCTCTCACAGATGAAGCGGAGGCCACGGCATTTTCGCCCCCACCAAGGTACATCCTCTCTATTTATATTTTGTTATTCCAAACCACCATTACACCTGTTACTTCTTCTTTTGTCTAAACGGTATATTTTTGAGCAGTGGTGGAACTCCTTGTATCAGAGTGTATAGGCTGCATTGGTTCTGCACATTGAAAGATACAAATGTGTTTCTCATTGTACAACCCCCCCCTCCCCCCGTTCTCCCCACTGGGCAGGACTGTGTGATTGAACTTGTCACCCACTGCCTCCAGGGATGTGTTGTGAGCTAAAAGGCTAAGGAGGCACTAGCTAGCACCAGAGCCACATTTACTCACAGAATATGAGCCAAAGGGTACATCTGGACATTATACACAGGTGCAGCAGTATAAACTCCTGGAAATTTGGTGAGTTTTGATCAGAGATGTGCAGAAAAGATAGACAGGGAGGCACTGCCTCACCTGCCATAGACTTTTTACTCCAGAGATTTGGCTATAAAAATTATTAGAATAATGCAAAAAAGATATTTCAAACAAATTCTTTGTATTTTTCATATACTTTATACATTCAAAACTCTGGTACAAATGTAAGTATGACAGGAAAGGCTCTGCCTCACCTGCCTCACCCCACCGCACGTCACTGGCTGCCTCTCCCTGTCACTCCACTTATAATCCCCTGCCTCTCCTATCACCCTCTGCCTCCCCATCACCTACTGCCTATCCATGTCACCCACTGCCTCGCCAACAGCCTCCTTGTCATCCCCTTCCTCACCCTGTCACCATCTTCTCTGCCTCTCCTTGCCACACTCTAACTCTCCCTGTCACCCAATGACTCTCTATAATCCTTTCTGCCTCTCCCTGCCACCCTCTAACTCTCCCTGTCACCCACTGACTCTCTATCAGGGACGTGCAGTCAGGGGAGGCACGGGAGGCAGTGCCTCCCCTGTCATTAATGATTAAAATAATACAAAGAGGTATATGTTTTAGACTTTGTATTATTTTAATAATTTTTACATTGTAAATATTGTTTTAAATGTGTGTAGGAGGCACCACTCTCGGTGCCTCCCGCTATTAATATGAAATGGACGGAAGCGGGGGGCGGGGCTAAGCAATGAGCAGCGAAAGCACATTAAAAAAAGCGCCTGAAGCGGCACTTACTATAAGTGCCTCTTTGACAGGGGCGTCACAGTTAGCTGTGATTGGGCAGTGGTAGGGGTAGCACTAAGCTGTGCAGCGTCCAGAGCCAGCCGCTCCCCCCCCCCCTTCCCTCCCTCCTTCCACCCGGCGCCTGAACACACCTTATGCCCTCCGGCGGCGGCACCCTCACACAACCGCCTACCGTCCGGCACCTGTACACCCTCAATAGGAGGATGACGGACGCTGCCAGCAGCAGTATCTCTGGCTGGACACTGCTCTGCTCCCTGCTCGTGGCTGGTTTCAGCTCCCCCGCTGTGCTGGTCCCGCTCGGCTATCCTGAGGAGCCCTGAGTTGAGCTGACGCTGAGCTGCTGAGCCGCCCGCTACACTATGACTGTGCTGATGGGGCCATGCACTGCTGCTGGAGCTCCGGCCGAGATCAGGAGATCACTACCCAGGTGCGGGCTACACAGGGAAGTGGGATTATGGGGTGTGCATGACCATGTGGAGGGACAGTGGGAGTAGGGTGTGTGGTGGGGGTAGTGGATTATTGGGTGTATGTAAGGGAACAGGGGGACTAGCTTATGTGTTGGGGTAGAGGGTTGTATGTGGGAAGACTAGGGTTTTTGAGGTGGTGGTAGAGTTTATGGGTTTTATGTGAGGAGACAGAGGGATTAGGGTGTGTGAGTGGTAGAGGAATATGAGGTGTATGTGGGGGGATGGAGTGCTGGGTATATTGGAGCAGAGGGATATTTATTGTATGTGGGGGGACAGGGGGAGTAAGGTATGTTGTGGGGTAGAGGGGTATGCAGTGTATGTTGTCAATCTCTCCGTCACCCACTGCTGTCACTCTGTCATCCACCGCTGTCACCCGCTCCCTGTCACAATCTCCGTCACCCACTGCTGTCACTCTCTCCGTCACCCACCGCTGTCACCCTCTCCTGGCATCACCCGCTCCCTGTCACAATCTCCGTCACCCACTGCTGTCATCCTCTGCTGCTACCCTCTCCCTGGCATCACCTACTGCTGTCACCCTCTCCCTTGGGTAACCCTTTCCCCGGCGTCACCTTCTCCCTGTCACTGCTGTCACCCTCTCCCTGGTGTCATCCTCTCCCTGGCGTCACATACTGCTGTCACCCTCTCCTAGCTCCCACCGCTGTCACCCTCTCCCTGGCATCACTCGTTCCCTGTCACAATCTCCGTCACCCACTGCTGTCACTCTCTCCGTCACCCACCACTGTCACTCTGTCACCCACCGCTGTCACCCTCTCCCTGGCATCACCCGCTCCCTGTCACAATCTCCGTCACCCACTGCTGTCATCCTCTGCTGCTACCCTCTCCCTGGCATCACCTACTGCTGTCACCCTCTCCCTTGGGTAACCCTTTCCCCGGCGTCACCTTCTCCCTGTCACTGCTGTTACCCTCTCCCTGGTGTCATCCTCTCCCTGGCGTCACATACTGCTGTCACCCTCTCCTAGCTCCCACCGCTGTCACCCTCTCCCTGGCATCACCCGCTCCCTGTCACAATCTCCGTCACCCACTGCTGTCATCCTCTGCTGTTACCCTCTCCCTGGCGTCACCTACTGCTGTCACCCTCTCCCTTGGGTAACCCTTTCCCCAGCGTCACCTTCTCCCTGTGACTGCTGTCACCCTCTCCCTGGTGTCATCCTCTCCCTGTCACAATCTCCCTGGCGTCACCTACTGCTGTCACCCTCTCCCTTGGGTAACCCTTTCCCCGGCGTCACCTTCTCCCTGTGACTGCTGTCACCCTCTCCCTGTCATCCACTGCTGTTACCCTCTCCCTGGTGTCATCCTCTCCCTCGCGCCACATACTGCTGTCACCCTCTCCTAGCTCCCACCGCTGTCACACTCTCCCTGACGTCACTCTCTCCCTGTCACCCTCTCCATGCTGTCACCCTGAGATGCAAATTAGCGGCAAGAGGGGCCAGGGGGCTGATGGCGGCGATTTTGAAGGCCTTTGGTAGTGGCGGTAGTGAGCATTGGCTTGAGGGTGGTAGCCGGCATCGGCGGGACTCAGTGGACATTATGGTTACAGTGCCTCACCAGCCACTGACCTCACCGCACGCCACTGCTCTCTATATTCCTCTCTGCCTCTCCCTGCCACCCTCTAACTCTCCCTGTCACCCACTGACTGTCTATAAACCTCTCTGTCTCTCCCTGACACCCTCTAATTCTTCCTGTCACCCACTACCTCATCCTGTCATCCAGTGCTTCACCCACTGATTCTAGATCACACTCTGCCTCTCCCTGTCAGCCATTGCCTCTCACCGTAACCCTCTGCCTCTCATTATAATGCATGGGTGTGTATCATATTATGAACTTGAGGTGGAGCAGAGTAGGGGGCCCAAAGTATATTTTTTCAAAATTGTCAATAAGATATGCTAGCAATGATATTAAAAAGTATAATGTCTATGTACTTTAAGCACCACAAATGTGTTTAAGATACTGTAGTGCTCTCAGTTCACATTATACCACACTATTGTACACATAGTACCACACAAAGAATGTGTAGGGGCCCCTGTGTAGCTGCCATGTTGTTAATCTGGCTCTGATTGGTACAATTATCATTATCCACTATGTGTAAAGTGCCACAAAAGTCCACAATGCTAGAAAGACAGAATGACAAATCATACAAAATATAGAAACAGAATACTGCAAGCAAACATTTGTGTAACTATTGTGGGTATAAGGGGTGCCATTGCTATGGGGCCCTGAGGCTTAGGGGGCCTGAACCCAGGTTATAAAGATGCATACAAATTTCCCAGATTTGCCTGCTAATTAATTGGGTCTGATCCATTGCCCAGCCTGAATTGTGTGACATTACATTTTCAGTGAGAGAATTGTGTAGTGGATGTTATAATGGTAAGGGGGCACTGTAATGTGGCATAATATGAACTGGAGGCCACTGTAATGTGTCATAATCTAATCTGCTCATTGTAATGTGGGCGTTATAATGTTACATAATATGAACTGGGGAAACTGTGTGGCATAATGTGTACTGGCAGCCCTACAACGTGACATCATGTCAACTAGGTGCTACAATGGTTTTTATAAATAAAACTAGCTGTTCTACCCATTCTTCACACGGGAGTTTCTGATTTTCACGGATGTACATATAAATGAGTGTTAATATCTATAGAGATGTAAATTTGAGACGTCTTAGTGTAAGTAAATATTAATCCATGGTTGTTGGCGTGACCCAAGGAGCACCCGCAGCAGATACGATAAAAAGTGACAGGACCATTTCTGTAGTTTAGTAAATTCTACACACTGGAGGTGCAATCCAAATTTTGATCCGATTGTCCGTTTGGGTGTTATTGTTTACGCGACGCAAGCTACACATCGGTAATGACATCATTATGTCAACCCCCTTTTCATCCCCTTAGGGGAGGTTTATTAAGATTCTAATTACATAGTTTTCCTTTTTCCCACCTGCAGAATACCTTTGTTACATTTCATCTTCCTAACATATCGGGAAGTAAGAGAATTAGTGATGAGTCAGTGAGTCAGTGAGTCAGTGAGTCAGTGAGTGAGTGAGTGAGTGAGTGAGTGAGTGAGTGAGTGAGGGCTTTCGCATTTATATACTGTATATAGATAGGGCCCTACTATAGTTCAGCTTATAAACTGGGGTACTAAATTTGGCCATAAAATTAATAACTGCTGGGGAGAGGTGTCTCTTTAGAAGCACTGGGACAGGGACCCCTTCAATATATTGCTATGCGGCCCATAAAGTCCTGTTTACTCCCCTGCATACAAGTCTTATGAGGTGCAGATGTGCAAGAAAAGGTAGGGGCGCCCTGTATGTGAATGCTCACAAGTACTTCGCTTTATAGAAGTATATAATTAATGAGGAATTTGTTATTGAAGTGCAGTTTAGGAACTTACAATTGACAGACCCAGTGCTACTCGGAATTGAGCAGGTACTCTATGGGGGGTATTCTATTAGTCGCGAGGTATAGCCCGCAAAGAATCCTTGCGGACCTCGCGCCCAGTTTTGGATTACCGTATGCATGCCCCAATTTAAAAAAGAATGTATGCTGGTTTTTCTGCTTAGAAAACCATGCAGTGTGAAAAAAAAGACAGATACTTACCGATCCGGTGGTCTCCGATGGTCAGCGCAGCTCCTGGTCATTTTCTCTTCATATTCCCACTGGGGCAGGGGCTGCTGGGAGGGGAGGTGACTGGTGGGAGATGTAGTTCTCCCTGCTGCTACCTCTGGACACACATAGGGGATCCCTCACACACACTTACTACACACACTGCTGCAGAAGACTGGATCCTGACAGAGGGGAGGAAGAAGACACCACTTCCCATTGGTTAATTAGTCATTGGGGGGGGGGGGGGAGGGGACAAAAATATTTTAGGAAATATCAGACTTGGTCTGGGGGTGCTTGATAAAAGACGCAGTGATTTGTCGTTTAATTGAATAGGAATAAACCTGCACCATATGGTTTTTAAAAAATAAGCGCACTATTGAATATGCCCCTATGGGTCTGAAAATGTTTGGCCAGAGTACTGGCCAAAATGCTGAGAATACTGTTCTTTTACAAAATGGAACTTTAATGAGCCTTGTTGGATGGATCCGGACCAGTACTTAAAGCTGGGCAAAGTACACCCAGCCAGGCATCCATTTCACCAAACTACAAGGAAACATAGAGGGTTACTGAGCTGCATGCGATTTGGAAAATTGCAAAGTTAGTGCGAGTTCTTATGTATTTCTATAATTTTTTATGTTATTTTGCCTACTGAGAATATGACTGATTTGGGAAGGAGGGAAGGGGGCATTTTTATCCCTCCTGGGGCGTGCTAGCACCCCCAAGATGCTGGGCTGCCCCCGGACACTCATTTGCCAGGACTGCCTGCCGGCTCCTACACTGCTGAGAGCCGAGTGCTGCACATAGTGTCACACTGCAACAACCAGCCTCTGTCACTGAGGAGTCAGCATTCTGGTGTCACCCCCTCCAAAGGTGACAACTGGGTTCAGCCCGCACCCCCTGCACACCCGTAGTGACACCTGTGGCAATAGGTCACATATGAGGTTATACTATGTAACAGTAATGTTCAGCATTCTGGTGTCACCCCCTCCAAAGGCGACACCTGGGTTCAGCCCGCACCACCTGCACACCCGTAGTGACACCTGTGGCAATAGGTCACATATGAGGTTATACTATGTAACAGTAGTGTAATCAGTACAAGAATTGAGGCGTATGCAAATAAAGGTAATGTAATTGCAGACTGCAATCCAGGAGCAGAACTGCTAGAGACAATGGAAGCAGTCCACTGTCCCGCTAAGCCCCAGCAAACTTTCTTTGTGATACAGCTATGGAGGGGTTGTACGGTAGCCTGGTGGGTGGACGTGGGGTGGAGGTGTGATGCCATGCCGATTGGTGCTATATGTGGAGCGGGAGCCGTGAATGCCTATGGGGAGTGGAGACGTGAGCCAGCAGTGATTGATGACTCTGCCCGCCAATCATCTTTCTCCTCAATCCAGCGCTGCAAGCTGTCAGAACGGAGGGAGTGAGTGGGATAGCTCAGAACTGATGTGGAGCACACACAGAGGTGTACCCATTCAGCACTGACAGGTGGATGCAGGCAGAGGAGAGAGGATCAATTGTTTCCATAGAGGGCACCTCTTCCTGTGCATATGCTGTGCCCCCCTGTGCTGCGCTCCTCCTCTACCATCTGCTATGACCTGCTTCCTCCAGTGAGTATGTCTACATGTCATCCCCAAAAAAACTCTAGTGTGTACAGTAAATCACTGTGCCCCCCCCCCCCCCCCAATGTGTGCGTGTCACTATGACCTCCCCTCCCCCCAGGTCCAACTGCCCCCAGGCCCCAGCATGAATGACACAATTGCATCCCCCCCCCCCCCCTCACCTCAGGCCACAGTGTGTGTTACCCTGTACCAACCAGGCCTCAGTGTGTTTGTCTCCATGTGCCCCTATGCCCCAGTATGTGCATCAGCATGTCCCCCCAGTTCCCACCAACATCTCTCTTGCCTCTGGATGCCTGGGATGAAGTTACGCCGTTGCTAGAATCACACAAATATATTAGGAAAGTTTCCCTACAATTACAGATTTTAAGATATTTAATATAGTACGGAGTATACCCTTGATGGCAAACTAAGTTTTATAGCAGCATATGTTACTTACAGTATAATTGTCAGCGCACGCAATGAGATATTCAGTTATTGATGCACCAAAGTAATGTTAGACCCCCTAGTGTTCTGTAATATGTAGCTCAAATGATGTCTCTGAAACAGACATTTCCAAAATATAAATAAAAATAACAGTAACTAGCTGCTGAAAAGCTTCCACCTAATGCAATAAAGATTTCTGCATTATAGTGCCAAGATCACCATGAATTTTTGCTTTTGGGAAATTAGCATAAGTCACAAGGAACCAGAAGGTTGTAATAAATCTAACGCACAACATTTATATTTTATTTTTTTTAATAGTCAAGCAATTTGTGCCACACAGCAGTTTTATCAACACTTTTTCCAACTTGTAATATGTACATAAGCTTCTAAGACTCCAAAGAGCTTTTAATTGGGCGAATGTTGAAAAGAGTTGTTTCTAAATTCACTATAGTAAAAGTAAGTTAAAAGTTAATTATCCCTGCACTGTATTCAGCGTCGTAATACCAATATGTCAAAAATGTGTCTAGAATTAGGACTGTCTAGTGGAAGCACTCTATAGGGGTCTTGCTATAAATGTGATTTGTGGGAATCATTAATGAAGTGCTGGACCTAACTGACTTCTTTTGGCTTTTTGTCAACATATAAAGTGCTGTATTAGCAATCATAACTTGCATGAAACTTCTGCAGCAAGTACCATGATAGAACTGGACTTTGTGCAATAAAAAAGGGCCTGACCTTCACCTACTATTGTACAGCGTAGTTTAATTCAACAGTGGTTAACTGGGGAATCATATAGAAATATACCTTAAATATAATTTTTTAGCATTTAAACTTGGTCTATGAAGCTGTCATCATTGTACTCACGTCACTACCAACATTTGGTATAATAATATCTAAATAAATGATAATATAATAATAACAATAATAATAATAATAATAATAATAATAATAATAATTGTACTTTGTTTTATTTTGTTTAAAGATGACTAGGATTTTTTATTATTATCGTAAAACCTTAACTAACCACACTCTCAAAATTTTCATTACATCTCCTATATAATATCCCTGTGATTCTGTGCCTGGGTCTCTAACGCTGGGCGTGGCTAGGAGCTCTCATTGGGTTAGTGGCAGGTCTATCACACCCAGTCCACAGCTGATTGGGCGAGAAACGCCCTCCCACACAGGTTACATCCAATGGGAGGCTCTGCCCTTTGCCTGCTGTGTTTTCACAGAGCAGGATTAGCAATGAGACAGATGGAGCTGCAGCTCCAGCCCCACACCCCAAAATAGGCCCCCTGCATCTGCAGCATCATACCCTCCAACACTTTACACATAAACATTGATGCAAATTCAGAAAGGGGGCATGGCCACGGGTACAGCGGAGTGGCCACGCCCCTTTTTCTATACTTTCAATGGAAGCTTGGAGAGTCAAAAAACGGTACAGACCATAAAAAATACGTCCTGTACCTGCCAAAAAGGCCCAGCTGGAGGGTATGTCACTGCATCTGCAGCAAGTCTCTGCGCTGAAGATAGGGGAAAAAACAATCCTTTTACTGCAGCGTCCTATGGGGGTCATTCCAAGTTGATCGCTAGCTGCATTCAATCCCTGTGCAGCGATCAGTCAAAAACTCGGCACTTCTGCGCATGCGTATGCAGCGCAATGCGCACGTGCGGCGTACTATTACAACGAACGATGTAGTTTTACACGGGGTCTACCGATGCTTTTCAGTCGCACAGGCAGTCGCAGAGTGATTGACAGGAAGAGGGCGTTTCTGGGTGTCAAGTGACCGTTTTCAGGGAGTGTTCGGAAAAACGCAGGAACTGAATTGTCTGAAGTGATTGCAAGCGCCGAGTAGGTCTGAAGCTACTCTGAAACTGCACAAAATTTTTTTGCACCCGCTCTCCGATCCCTTCGTTCGCACTTCTGCTAAGCTAAAATAACACTCCCAGTTGGCGGGGGGCATAGCGTTTGCACGGCTGCTAAAAACTGCTAGCGAGCGATCAACTCGGAATGACCACCAATGTCTTGCTGCCAGTCCACCTGCCCCCTCTGCCATCAACAATCCCCACTCTCTAGCCGCGCCGCAGGTAGAACAAAACCTGCTGCGGCCACCGGCATAGATGTGTATGAAAGCGGCGCAGCGGAAGGCTTTCATAGGCCTCCCTGCGCCGCATACTCTCTGAGCCCCGGAGCCTGCTCTGCGTGTGATGTCACAGAAGTGCCTCCCCACCACAGCCACACCCAGATCCCCAGAGGCCCTGACTCCGCAACACAGCACCTGGCCTGCCAGCCTGGAAGCCCCGAGATGGCTAATGTAGCGGATAGAGTGGGTGATATCGCAGAGGGTAATGTCTGGACGCTGAATCAATGTAAAAGGTGACAGTGCTGTGCAGTGCAGTGGGTGTGCAGTCAGGTCCGTTGCTAGAGTGTTCCGCGCCCCCCTGCAAACTATAAATTTGCACCCTCGCATGCTTTACAAACGCACAGCGCACATAATGACCCCTGTATTACAGACACTTACACATGTAATGCCCCCTTTACCAGAGATGCTTACACATGTAATGACCCCTGAACCAGTGACGCTTACACTTGTCACGCCCCCCGTACCAGTGACGCTTACACAAGTAACACCCCCTGTAGCAGTGATGCTTACACACGTAATGCCCTCTGTACCAGTGCCGCTTAGACACGTAACGCTCCCTGTACCAGTGCCGCTTACACACGTAACGCCCCCCTGTACCAGTGACGCTTACACACGTAACGCCCCATGTATCAGTTATGCTTACACACGTAATGCCCCCTCTACCAGTACCGCTTACACATATAACGCCCTCTGTACCAGTGACGCTTACACACGTAACGCCCCCTGTACCAGTGCTGCTTGCACATGTAACGCCCCCTGTACCAGTTACGCTTACACACATTATGTAGCAGTCACACATAACACACACACAATAGACACATATATATACAAACACACACACATACATACTGTACATACATTACACACATACACAGTCACACGTATATACAGTATACACAGACACTGTATACACACACACACACACACACACACACACACACACACACACACACACACACACACACACTCACTCTCTTTCCAGACACTTATCTAATGAAGTCTGGCTGGCCAAAGCTGTAGCAGCTCATCCTCCTGCTGCAGCATGGTCCCGTGTAGCTCCGCCACTTACTCCCATCTAGCTCCGCCGACTTTGGCTCCCTCCCGGCCACTGAATGTCACACAGAGGAGGGGAGGGGGGAGAGGAGGTTTTGTGCTGACGGCGCCGAGGGGGAGAGAAGGCTTTGTGCTGCCGGCGCCAAGGGGGAGAAAAGGTTTTGTGCTTCCGGCGCCGCTGCATGTGTGACAGCAGCCGGCAGCAGCAGGGATAGCAGCAGAAGCTCAGCACAGGGATGCAGAGCAGGGAGAACGTCTCTCCTTCCTGGTGCCTCCCTGCACTGCATCCCTTTGCTGAGCAGCTAGCGCCGGCCCTGTGTGCAGTGTTAACTGACACTGCACAGCACTCTCACCTTTTACATTGATTCAGCCAGTCACACAGTTCTGCCAGCCAGTCACTATTGTTAGCACCAGTGTCCCAACGCGCCGCATTATAGGGAAGTAGACGCACAAAATAAACTACAGCTCCCAGCAGCCCTTACCACCAAAGCATTCCGCCCCTTAGGGCTGCTGGGAGCTGTAGTTTATTGCGTACATCTTCTTCCCTGTAATGCGGCGCATTGGGAGACCGGCGCAAACAATAGTGACTGCCTGCTGTGCGAGTCTCTGGGAGAGCCACTGCCAAAGGGAGGACAGCAGCTTAGCTGCTGACAGGAGGAGAAGCAGGATAAGCATTACCTGCTCCTCCCCCACTCACAGTACCTCCGGGCCCCATCTGCAGCACCCCCACACAGCCCCTCCAGCAACCACGATAGCTCCAGACCCCCTCCCCCACCCGCAGCGACCCCACATCCGTACCTTCTGCCGCACCACCGCATCCGCCCCTCCCCCACCCGGGGCAACCCCGCAACTGCTCCTCCCCCACCCACAGCAGCTCCGGACCACCACCCACAGCACCCACGCACCCTACTCCACCTGCGGCACCACCGCAACCGCCCCTCCCGTGGCACCCCAGGATCCCATCCGCCTCTTCCCCAACCAAAGCACCTACTAAGTGATTCACCAGGCCCTGCGTGCACTGTTCACGCCGTTGCAAGGGGCTTCCACCCCTTAACCATTGCAAGCCCTTTGTCCGTGCAATATTTAACCACTCACACAATTATGATTGGATGTAATACTCCATATAATAAAAATATTGCACGCCACAAGGGTGTGCAAGGGTTAAGAGGGCGTAGCCCCTTACGACGGTGTGAAGAGCGCCCGTAGGGCGTGATGAATCACCTAGTTATTAATACTAGCATTAGCCCATGGCTTCGCTCACGTGGATGTCTACTATTGCTCAGCGTAACTAATACAAAGACAGTAGTGGCATCTAATATTGTGATGTATATGTTATATTGTAGGCATTGATCACAAAATGTCTATGTAATCAATATTTGCAGTTTTCCCTTCAGGATTAACACAAAAAGATGCTTGGGACTACTAACTCTTGAGCAAGCCACGTACAGCTGCCCATGGGAGAAGCAGCTGGTCCTGAGTATCTACGCCTACAGCCCTGAGCGTTTGTCCCTGTGACAGTACGTCGATAAGCAATAATCCACACTTTTCTGGGTTTTTTTTACGTAAACCACAAATCCAGTTCAAAGGGCAATCAATCCCACAGTCCTGTCTAAAGGTGGGTACACACTAGGCGATGTGCTCAGTCAGCGACATCGCCTAGTGTGTTCCCCTTCCAGGCGAGGCCGGGATACCTGATGGTGGGCAGAGACACTGGTGGTCATTCCGAGTTGTTCACTCACTAGCAGTTTTTAGCAGCCGTGCAAATGCTATGCCGCCTCCACTGGGAGTGTATTTTAGCTTAGCAGAAGTACGAACGAAGGAATCGCAGAGTGGCGTCAAAGTTTTTTTGTGCAGTTTTAGAGTAGCTCAAAACCTACTCAGCGCTTGCGGTCACTTCAGACTGTTAAGTTCCTGTTTTGACGTCACAAACACGCCCTGTGTTCACCCAGCCATGCCTGCATTTTTCCAGGCACGCCTGCGTTTTTCCGAACACTCCCTGAAAAGGGTCAGTTGACACCCAGAAACGCCCACTTCATGTCAATCACTCTGCGGACAGCAGTGCGACTGAAAAGCTTTGCTAGACCCTGTGTGAAACGACATAGGCCCTCATTCCGAGTCGTTCGCTCGGTATTTTTCATCGCATCGCAATGAAAATCCGCTTAGTACGCATGCGCAATATTCGCACTGCGACTGCGCCAAGTAATTTAACAATGAAGATAGTATTTTTACTCACGGCTTTTTCATCGCTCCGGCGATCGTAATGTGATTGACAGGAAATGGGTGTTACTGGGCGGAAACACTGCGTTTTATGGGCGTGTGGATGAAAACGCTACCGTTTCCGGAAAAAACGCAGGAGTGGCTGGAGAAACGGGGGAGTGTCTGAGCGAACGCTGGGTGTGTTTGTGACGTCAAACCAGGAACGACAAACACTGAACTGATCGCACAGGCAGAGTAAGGTTGAAGTTACTCAGAAACTGCAAAGTAGTTTGTAATCGCAATATTGCGAATACATCGGTCGCAATTTTAAGAAGCTAAGATACACTCCCAGTAGGCGTAGGCTTAGCGTGTGTAACTCTGCTAAATTCGCCTTGCGACCGATCAACTCGGAATGAGGGCCATTGTTCATTGTAATAGTACGACATGCGTGCGCATTGCGCCGCTTATGCATGCGCAGAAGTGCCATTTTTTAGCCTCATCGCTGCACAGCGAATGAATGCAGCTAGCGATCAACTCGGAATGACCCTCACTGTGCGCTATCGCTTGAAATAACACACAGTGATGTCATGCCATGACTGGAGCATGCAGGTTTGGACAGTGAGTCTAAATTGAGCTACTGTACATGCATGGCCAAGGGTCATTAGCAATCTGTGGGGCCGCACATCACTCATTGTTTACAGCGTGCACATTAGTCGATACAGTAAATAATGTCGCTCACGAAGGGTCAAAATTAGCAACGTCGTTTACTATATCGACTAGTGTGGACGGGCCTTAAGTTCACTTTAGTCAAATAAATATTATCTTGTTGACCTCAAATCTGTTGCTACTTAACCTACAGCACAGGTTCTCAAACTCGGTCCTCAGGACCCCACACGGTGCATGTTTTGCAGGTCTCCTTACAGAATCACAAGTGACATAATTAACTCCACCTGTGGACCTTTTAAAATGTGTCAGTGATTAATTAATACACCTGTGCACCTGCTGGGTTACCTGCAAAATATGCACTGTGTGGGGTCCTGAGGACCGAGTTTGAGAACCACTGACCTACAGTAACACTGAAAGTTTGCAAGTAACATGACCAGCGACGCTATTATACTGTATGTAGTATGTCTTGGTGCGCCATCTACTGGATTGACATGTATACTGCAACTTCATGACTCAAGATAAGCTTCCTGATTAGTGATATAGTCGGATTTTCCTACAAAATAGATCTTGAGATACAGTATATATATCTATATATTAGTGATGAGCGGGTTCGGTTTCTCGGAAACCGAACCCCCCCGAACTTCACTCTTTTTACACGGGTCCGAGGCATACTCGGATTCTCCCGTATGGCTCGGTTAACCCGAGCGCGCCCGAATGTCATCATCCCGCTGTCGGATTCTCGCGAGATTCGGATTCTATATAAGCAGCCGCGCGTTGCTGCCATTTTCACTCGTGCATTGGAAATGTTAGGGAGAGGACGTGGCTGGCGTCCTCTCCGTTTATTCATTGTTGATGCAAATATTTGTGCTTGCTTAGTTATATCTTAATTGTGGGGACTGGGGAGCAGTTGTATTATATAGGAGGAGTACAGTGCAGAGTTTTGCTGATCAGTGACCACCAGTTTTATCCGTTCTCTGCCTGAAAAAAAACGCTCCTTATCTGTGCTCAGTGTGCTGCATATATCTGTGCTCACACTGCTTAATTGTGGGGACTGGGGAGCAGCTGTGTTATATAGCAGGAGTACAGTGCAGAGTTTTGCTGACAGTGACCACCAGTATACGTTGCCTGCCTGAAAAACACTCCATATCTGTGCTCAGTGTGCTGCTTTATTGTGGGGACTGGGGACCACCAGTATAATATTATATAGGAGGAGTACAGTGCAGAGTTTTGCTGACCAGTGACCACCAGTATACGTTGTCTGCCTGAAAAACACTCCATATCTGTGCTGCATTGTAGACAGTATATAGTAGGAGTACAGTGCATAATTTTGCTGACCACCAGTATATAATATATAGGAGTACGGTACAGAAGGCCACTGCTGTACCTACCTCTGTGTCGTCAAGTATACTATCCATCCATACCTGTGGTGCATTTCAGTTTTGCACAGTTTGCTGACAACCAGTATATAATATATAGCAGTACGGTACAGTAGGCCACTGCTGTACCTACCACTGTGTCGTCAAGTATACTATCCATCCATACCTGTGGTGCATTTCAGTTTTGCACAGTTTGCTGACCACCAGTATATAATATATAGCAGTACGGTACAGTAGGCCACTGCTGTACCTACCTCTGTGTCGTCAAGTATACTATCCATCCATACCTGTGGTGCATTTCAGTTTTGCACAGTTTGCTGACCACCAGTATATATTATATAGCAGTACGGTACAGTAGGCCACTGCTGTACCTACCTCTGTGTCGTCAAGTATACTATCCATTCATACCTGTGGTGCATTTCAGTTTTGCACAGTTTGCTGACCACAAGTATATAATATATAGCAGTACGGTACAGTAGGCCACTGCTGTACCTACCTCTGTGTCGTCAAGTATACTATCCATCCATACCTGTGGTGCATTTCAGTTTTGCACAGTTTGCTGACCACCAGTATATAATATATAGCATTACGGTACAGTAGGCCACTGCTGTACCTACCTCTGTGTCGTCAAGTATACTATCCATCCATACCTGTGGTGCATTTCAGTTTTGCACAGTTTGCTGACCACCAGTATATAATATATAGCAGTACGGTACAGTAGGCCACTGCTGTACCTACCTCTGTGTCGTCAAGTATACTATCCATCCATACCTGTGGTGCATTTCAGTTTTGCACAGTTTGCTGATCACCAGTGTATAATATATAGCAGTACGGTACAGTAGGCCACTGCTGTACCTACCTCTGTGTCGTCAAGTATACTATCCATCCATACCTGTGGTGCATTTCAGTTTTGCACAGTTTGCTGACCACCAGTATATAATATATAGCAGTACGGTACAGTAGGCCACTGCTGTACCTACCTCTGTGTCGTCAAGTATACTATCCATCCATACCTGTGGTGCATTTCAGTTTTGCACAGTTTGCTGATCACCAGTATATAATATATAGCAGTACGGTACAGTAGGCCACTGCTGTACCTACCTCTGTGTCGTCAAGTATACTATCCATTCATACCTGTGGTGCATTTCAGTTTTGCACAGTTTGCTGACCACCAGTATATAATATATAGCAGTACGGTACAGTAGGCCACTGCTGTACCTACCTCTGTGTCGTCAAGTATACTATTCATCCATACCTGTAGTGCATTTCAGTTTTGCACAGTTTGCTGACCACCAGTATATAATATATAGCAGTACGGTACAGTAGGCCACTGCTGTACCTACCTCTGTGTCGTCAAGTATACTATCCATCCATACCTGTGGTGCATTTCAGTTTTGCACAGTTTGCTGACCACCAGTATATAATATATAGCAGTACGGTACAGTAGGCCACTGCTGTACCTACCTCTGTGTCGTCAAGTATACTATCCATCCATACCTGTGGTGCATTTCAGTTGTGCGCAGTATATATAGTAGTAGGCCATTGCTATTGATACTGGCATATAATTCCACACATTAAAAAATGGAGAACAAAAATGTGGAGGTTAAAATAGGGAAAGATCAAGATCCACTTCCACCTCGTGCTGAAGCTGCTGCCACTAGTCATGGCCGAGACGATGAAATGCCATCAACGTCGTCTGCCAAGGCCGATGCCCAATGTCATAATAGAGAGCATGTAAAATCCAAAAAACAAAAGTTCAGTAAAATGACCCAAAAATCTAAATTGAAAGCGTCTGATGAGAAGCGTAAACTTGCCAATATGCCATTTACGACACGGAGTGGCAAGGAACGGCTGAGACCCTGGCCTATGTTCATGGCTAGTTGGTCAGATTCACATGAGGATGGAAGCACTCATCCTCTCGCTAGAAAAATGAAAAGACTTAGGCTGGCAAAAGCACAGCAAAGAACTGTGCGTTCTTCTAAATCACAAATCCCCAAGGAGAGTCCAATTGTGTCGGTTGCGATGCCTGACCTTCCCAACACTGGACGGGAAGAGCTTGCGCCTTCCACCATTTGCACGCCCCCTGCAAGTGCTGGAAGGAGCACCCGCAGTCCAGTTCCTGATAGTCAAATTGAAGATGTCACTGTTGAAGTACACCAGGATGAGGATATGGGTGTTGCTGGTGCTGGGGAGGAAATTGACAAGGATGATTCTGATGGTGAGGTGGTTTGTTTAAGTCAGGCACCCGGGGATACACCTGTTGTCCGTGGGACGAATATGGCCATTGACATGCCTGGTCAAAATACAAAAAAAATCAGCTCTTCGGTGTGGAATTATTTCAACACAAATGCGGACAACAGGTGTCAAGCCATGTGTTGCATTTGTCAAGCTGTAATAAGTAGGGGTAAGGACGTTAACCACCTAGGAACATCCTCCCTTATACGTCACCTGGACCGCATTCATCAGAAGTCAGTGACAAGTTCAAAAACTTTGGGTGACAGCGGAAGGAGTCCACTGACAACTAAATCCCTTCCTCTTGTAACCAAGCACCTGCAAACCACACCACCAACTCCCTCAGTGTCAATTTCCTCCTTACACAGGAAAGCCAATAGTCCTGCAGGCCATGTCACTGTCAAGTCTGACGAGTCCTCTCCTGCCTGGGATTCCTCCGATGCATCCTTGAGTGTAATGCCTACTGCTGCTGGCGCTGCTGTTGTTGCTGCTGGGAGTCGATCATCATCCCAGAGGGGAAGTCGGAAGACCCCTTGTACTACTTTCAGTAAGCAATTGACTGTCCAACAGTCCTTTGCGAGGAAGATGAAATATCACAGCAGTTATCCTGCTGCAAAGAGGACAACTCAGGCCTTGGCAGCCTGGGCAGTGAGAAACGTGGTTCCGGTATCCACCGTTAATTCAGAGGCAATTAGAGACTTGATTGAGGTACTGTGTCCCCGGTACCAAATACCATCTAGGTTCCATTTCTCTAGGCAGGCGATACCGAAAATGTACACAGACCTCAGAAAAAGACTCACCAGTGTCCTAAAAAATGCAGTTGTACCCAATGTCCACTTAACCACGGACATGTGGACAAGTGGAGCAGGGCAGACTCAGGACTATATGACTGTGACAGCCCACTGGGTAGATGTATTGCCTCCCGCAGCAAGAACAGCAGCGGCGGCACCAGTAGCAGCATCTCGCAAACGCCAACTCGTTCCTAGGCAGGCTACGCTTTTTATCACCGCTTTCCAGAAGAGGCACACAGCTGAAAACCTCTTACGGAAACTGAGGAACATCATGCAGAATGGCTTACCCCAATTGGACTCTCCTGGGGATTTGTGACATCGGACAACGCCACCAATATTGTGCGTGCATTACATCTGGGCAAATTCCAGCATGTCCCATGTTTTGCACATACATTGAATTTGGTGGTGCAGAATTATTTAAAAAACAACAGGGGCGTGCAAGAGATGCTGTCGATGGCCCGAAGAATTGTGGGCCACTTTCGGCATTCAGCCACCGCGTGCCGAAGACTGGAGCACCACCAAACATTCCTGTACCTGCCCTGCCATCATCTGAAGCAAGAGGTGGTAACGAGGTGGAATTCAACCCTCTATATGCTTTAAAGGATGGAGGAGCAGCAAAAGGCCATTCAAGCCTATACATCTGCCCACGATATAGGCAAAGGAGGGGGAATGCACCTGACTCAAGCGCAGTGGAGAATGATTTCAATGTTGTGCAAGGTTCTGCAACCCTTTCAACTTGCCACACGTGAAGTCAGTTCAGACACTGCCAGCCTGAGTCAGGTCATTCCCCTCATCAGGCTTTTGCAGAAGAAGCAGGAGACATTGAAGGAGGAGCTAAAACAGAGCGATTCCGCTAGGCATGTGGGACTTGTGGATGGAGCCCTTAATTCGCTTAACCAGGATTCACGGGTGGTCAATCTGTTGAAATCAGAGCACTACATTTTGGCCACCGTGCTCGATCCTAGATTTAAAACCTACGTTGTATCTCTCTTTCCGGCAGACACAAGTCTGCAGAGGTTCAAAGACCTGCTGGTGAGAAAATTGTCAAGTCAAGCGGAACGTGACCCGTCAACATCTCCTCCTTCACATTCTCCCGCAACTGGGGGTGCGAGTAAAAGGCTAAGAATTCCGAGCCTACCCGCTGGTGGTGATTCAGGGCAGTCTGGAGCGAGTGCTGACATCTGGTCTGGACTGAAGGACCTGCCAACGATTACTGACATGTCGTCTACTGTCACTGCATATGATTCTCTCACCATTGAAAGAATGGTGGAGGATTATATGAGTGACCGCATCCAAGTAGGCATGTCAGACAGTCCGTACGTATACTGGCAGGAAAAAGAGGCAATTTGGAGGCCCTTGCACAAACTGGCTTTATTCTACCTAAGTTGCCCTCCCTCCAGTGTGTACTCCGAAAGAGTGTTTAGTGCAGCCGCTCAACTTGTTAGCAATCGGCGTACGAGGTTACTTCCAGAAAATGTGGAGAAGATGATGTTCATCAAAATGAATTATAATCAATTCCTCCGTGGAGACATTCACCAGCAGCAATTGCCTCCAGAAAGTACACAGGGACCTGAGATGGTGGATTCCAGTGGGGACGAATTAATAATCTGTGAGGAGGGGGATGTACACAGTGAAAGGGGTGAGGAATCGGAGGATGATGATGAGGTGGTCATCTTGCCTCTGTAGAGCCAGTTTGTGCAAGGAGAGATTGATTGCTACTTTTTTTGGTGGGGGCCCAAACCAACCAGTCATTTCAGTCACAGTCGTGTGGCAGACCCTGTCGCTGAAATTATGGGTTCGTTAAAGTGTGCATGTCCTGTTTATACAACATAAGGGTGTGCGGGAGGGCCCAAGGACAATTCCATCTTACACCTCTTTTTTCTTTCATTTTTCTTTGCATCATATGCTGTTTGGGGACAATTTTTTGAAGTGCCATCCTGCCTGACACTGCAGTGCCACTCCTAGATGGGCCAGGTGTTTGTGTCGGCCACTTGTGTTGCTTAGCTTAGTCACACAGCGACCTTGGTGCGCCTCTTTTTTTTTTTTGCATCATGTGCTGTTTGGGGACAATTTTTTTGAAGTGCCATCCTGCCTGACACTGCAGTGCCACTCCTAGATGGGCCAGGTGTTTGTGTCGGCCACTTGCATCGCTTAGCTTAGTCACACAGCGACCTTGGTGCGCCTCTTTTTTTCTTTGCATCATGTGCTGTTTGGGGACTATTTTTTTGAAGTGCCATCCTGCCTGACACTGCAGTGCCACTCCTAGATGGGCCAGGTGTTTGTGTCGGCCACTTGTGTCGCTTAGCTTAGTCACACAGCGACCTTGGTGCGCCTCTTTTTTTATTTGCATCATGTGCTGTTTGGGGACAATTTTTTTGAAGTGCCATCCTGCCTGACACTGCAGTGCCACTCCTAGATGGGCCAGGTGTTTGTGTCGGCCACTTTTGTCGCTTAGCTTAGTCACACAGCGACCTTGGTGCGCCTCTTTTTTTCTTTGCATCATGTGCTGTTTGGGGACAATTTTTTTGAAGTGCCATCCTGCCTCACACTGCAGTGCCACTCCTAGATGGGCCAGGTGTTTGTGTCGGCCACTTGTGTCGCTTAGCTTAGTCACACAGCTACCTTGGTGCGCCTCTTTTTTTCTTTGCATCATGTGCTGTTTGGGGACAATTTTTTTGAAGTGCCATCCTGCCTGACACTGCAGTGCCACTCCTAGATGGGCCAGGTGTTTGTGTCGGCCACTTGTGTCACTTAGCTTAGTCACACAGCGACCTTGGTGCGCCTCTTTTTTTCTTTGCATCATGTGCTGTTTGGGGACAATTTTTTTGAAGTGCCATCCTGCCTGACACTGCAGTGCCACTCCTAGATGGGCCAGGTGTTTGTGTCGGCCACTTGGGTCGCTTAGCTTAGTCACACAGCGACCTTGGTGCGCCTCTTTTTTTCTTTGCATCATGTGCTGTTTGGGGACTATTTTTTTGAAGTGCCATCCTGCCTGACACTGCAGTGCCACTCCTAGATGGGCCAGGTGTTTCTGTCGGCCACTTGTGTCGCTTAGCTTAGCCATGCAGCGACCTCGGTGCAAATTTTAGGACTAAAAATAATATTGTGAGGTGTTCAGAATAGACTGAAAATGAGTGTAAATTATGGTTATTGAGGTTGGTAATACCATGGGATCAAAATGACCCCCAAATTCTATGATTTAAGCTCTTTTTGAGGGTTTTTTGTAAAAAAACACCGAATCCAAAACACACCCGAATCCGACAAAAAATTTTCAGGGAGGTTTTTGCCAAAACGCGTCCGAATCCAAAACACGGCTGCGGAACCGAATCCAAAACCAAAACACAAAACCCGAAAAATGTCCAGTGCACATCACTACTATATATTTGTATATGCATACATATATAACTGTTTGCATTTGGGGTGTACGGTATATATTGCATATATATCTTTATATACATATAGACATTCCGATAAAAAGATTTTTGTCTCCATAGTTCATAAACAGTCCCTAGAAGTATTTTTGTTCCCCCGAAAAATTATATTTTAAACATATGGTTTTTTTCTTGAGGAGCCTGCACACTGCACACGCCGAGTGTCAAGTGTCTTGTTTTTCCTTCATTGCTCCTCTCCTTGATGCCCCACTGAGATCATACACAACTCAGTTTCTTTCTAGGTGACTACGCTATACAATAATGAAAACACCATCCAAAGTTACCCCCCGTAGTTTTTGCGTGATGTCGGAATGAACAGACAGACAAACAAATATTCAGAAAACTTTTTTTTTTGTCTTCATAGTTCATACACAGTCCAAAGGAATACATATCTCCCCCAAAAATGTTATGTACAGACATAACCATTAGAGATGAGCGGGTTCGGTTCCTCGGAATCTGAACCCGCCCGAACTTCAGCTTTTTTTACACGGATCCGAGCGACTCGGATCTTCCCGCCTTGCTCGGTTAACCCGAGCGCGCCCCGAACGTCATCATGATGCTGTCGGATTCTCGCGAGGCTCGGATTCTATCGCGAGACTCGGATTCTATATAAGGAGCCGCGCGTCGCCGCCATTTTACACGTGCATTGAGATTGATAGTGAGAGGACGTGGCTGGCGTCCTCTCCGTTTAGAGAAGAAATAGATAGGAGAGTGAGAGTGAGACAGTGACACTTCATTTACTGGAGCTTAGGAGGAGTACTCAGACAGAGAGTGCAGAATTTTGCTGATAGTATTAGTTAGTTATACTAGTGACAGAGTGAGACAGTGACACTTCATTTACTGGAGCTTAGGAGGAGTACTCAGACAGAGAGTGCAGAATTTTGCTGATAGTATTAGTTAGTTATACTAGTGACAGAGTGAGACAGTGACACTTCATTTACTGGAGCTTAGGAGGAGTACTCAGACAGAGAGTGCAGAATTTTGCTGATAGTATTAGTTTGTTATACTAGTGACTGACCAGTGACCACCAGTGCAGTTTTATATTATTTAATATAATCCGTTCTCTGCCTGAAAAAACGATACACAGTGACTCAGTCACATACCATATCTGTGCTCAGCCCAGTGTGCTGCTGCATCATCTATGTATAATATCTGACTGTGCTCACACCAGGGGCGGATTGGGACGCCGGGACACCGGGCCAGTTCCTGGTTGGCCGGTCCCATTGTCCCCTTAGCGGGCTGACTCACCCCTCCACCTGGCCTCCGGCCGCGATCGGAGCTCAGCTCCGATCAGGCAGAGCTTGGAAACGGCCCCTGCACACAGTGCACAGCATCAGCAACTGCCAGTGATGCTGCAGTCCGTGCAGCACAGCACTTCCTCATACAGCAAGCTCCGGACTAGGCATGACGTCATGTAGGGGGCGTGGCTAGCACTCGGCACTGCTCTGCTGCAGAGAATTTAGAGAAGTGACTGAACCGACTACAGGGGCAGAAAGAGGTACAGTAGCTCAGTGCACGGTAAAGTACAGTATTAAGATGTAGTAGAAGAAAGGATGAGGGAGAGGACAGACAGGTATATGGATTACTAATGAAAATAAAAGTGAGTGAAAGAAAATAAATTGAGGTGGCAAAGAAAAGTATGTGATAGAGAGAGAGAGAATAAGGCAAGTAATAGGCTCTATGTCACAGGGATTAGGAAGGAAAATATGTCAGTAAGCTATTATGGAGAAAAAGGAAGACAAAATAAATGAGACTAAAGTAAGACTTAAGGTGCATACACACGGTGAGATTCGGACTTATCCGATTCTCACCGTGCGACAGGGGGCCGGGTCGGCACTTAGCCAGTATCGCAAGCACATAATGACTGTGCTTGCGATGCTGGCTATGTGCGATTTCAATCCTGACTATCTCTTCTATAGAGATAGTCAGGATTGACTTGCCTGTACAGCCTATTTTTTCTGCCGATGCCGACCGCGCGGGGCCGCGCATCGGCATCGGATCGGGATCGCAAGGTGACTGTCACCTTGCGATCTGCACTATCTTTTCTTCCGATTCTGACTATATAGTCAGAATCGGAAGAAAAAATCGACCCGTGTGTACACACCTTAAGGAGGCTTCAAAGAGTGTAAAGAGTCAAGAAAAGGGAAGTGTTGTAATATAGAGGGACAGGGACTTACTTGCGTTTGTAATATAAAGTGACAGGGATTTGTGTGTTGTAATATAGAGGGACAAGTATTTGCATGTTGTAATATAGAGAGACAGGTACTTGCGTGTTGTAATATAGAGGGACAGGTACTTGTGTGTTGCAATATAGAGGAACAGGGACTTGCGTGTTGTAATATAGAGAGACAGGTACTTGCGTGTTGTAATATAGAGAGACAGGCACTTGCGTGTTGTAACATAGAGGGACAGGGACTTGCGTGTTGTAATATAGAGGGACAAGTACTTGTGTGTGTTGTAATACAGAGTGACAGGGACTTGCGTGTTGTAATATAAAGGGACAGGGACTTGCATGTTGTACTATAGCAAGACAGGCACTTGTGAGTTGTAATATAGAGGGATAGGGACATGTGTATGTGTGATAGATAGCAAAGCGTACCTGTAATCTCTTGCCAATCCGGTTGCGGCCTCTCTGGTCGTTCGGTTCTTGCTGATTGCGACGTTGGGCGGAGTCTGCGTGGAGAGAGCTGCGGAGGACCTGGGCAGAAGGGAAAGGGATACCCCAATATAGACAACCCCCCCCTTAAGGTGAAAGGACCACTACGATGGGATACAGTAACAAGATTTATTGTAGAAACGATTAATCCCCAACTCAGGGAAACTAAGTCAGCAATCAGTAAAACTAGCACATTTCAGTTAAGGTCATCTCCATTGCTCATATATGATTCGCTAATACATTACGAATATAACACAACAATGACACAAATGCAATTCAGAACTTTAGCATCCTAAAAGAATCTTTTTGCAAAGCAAGCTTCACAGATATACCGGCAGTTCATTGAACACGCCACTAGGTGGCATTAGAACTCAATAAAAGGGTCTCTGTCCTACTGATCCATATAATCCGGAGAAGTTCATGGGTTGTTGCCCGGTAATGTCACTGGAGGTACATTTATTCCCTTACAGAGCTTAGCTAATCCTGCTCACGGTGTGCAGGGCTATTGTCCATGGGGATGGCAGCCTTTAGAATTACGGGCTACTCCCTTAAATATAACATGAGAGGAGGATGCAGGTCAATGGTGCTGTTCCTTTAGGGCCGGTCCCGCTTTCCTGGGGGACAGTCACGGGGTAACTAATAGGTGGCACTTTAAGCCCACCCAGTCCACGATGTCAGTTCTGTGGTGGCTCAGAGAACTCCCTCTTTACTGGCGCTGCAGTGTGCTGAGGGTGTAAATTATGCGGGGAAGGGAAGCAGTTGCAACCGGCCAGCGTTGGGGTAAGTGCGGCCGAACAGTCTCTGTACCCTTGTAAGGTGCTTCACACTGGCAGCGTGGTAGGGGAAAAGTTACTATAAGTCACTTCTGCAAGTACCTGATTCGGTGACTTCTCTCTGTTCCCTTGCTGGTAGTTGCTCCCGGTCAGCGCGGGAACGTCCCCTGCAGTGGCGCTCTGTCTGCTCACTCGGCGTCTGGCCTCCGTCTGTGCGGCAATGCTTCTCCTCTCCTGCTGCTTCCGCCAGCACTCCCGGCTACCCAGTCTCTTCCTCAGGCAGGCTCTTGTCGCGTGCGTCGCTCCGCTCCCGCTCGTCTCTTCTCCTCAGCGGCGGGGCGCACAGCCTGCCTCGTCAGCCGCGCTCTGCTCTCCCGCTCTCTGCCGCCGAGTCCTTTTACAGGCTCCGTCACGCCCCCCCTGTTCTCCCGCTCGCTGGGCTGCCAATCCCCTTTGGTCTCCAGATCTCGGTCCAGACCGCCCTAGTTGCCTAGCAACCGGGCAGCAGCTGCAATAGCAGATAAGAGTGTCCCGGATAGACAGCTGCTAGGTATCACATTTTCCCCCTCTGGAAGATTGCGTGTCCTCACGCATTAGGCCACCTACCGACAGTCAATGTAACTATAATAACAGGTGAATACAATCAAGTGGGGTACTGATACATAAATATACATTCCTGAACAACGTATCTACCAATTGAAGATTAGCCTATTCCCTGTATCTAGAGGGCGGGACGCCCTTTGTGCTACGTCCCGACCTTCTAATTTCTTCCATGGAGGCTCGGGGTTCACTATGGGTAGTGACTGAAGGGGGTCGACTCTGGCCCTCTGAGGGTCCATTAACCACGGGGGCTATGGTGTCGCTAGATGCTGAGCTCAATGCGGGCGGACCGCACATAAAGAGTAAGAGCTCCATGGGGTCAAGTAGGGGTATGTCGCCCGGGGACCCCCGCCCTTCTGCCGCAGGTGAGTTTGTTACTCTCGGTGATGCTTCGGAGGTGTAAGGCTTGAGTTGCTCTCGGGACACAACACTGAGGGGCCCATCTTGACCTCGGCGGACCTTATAGGTGAACCGTTCTCCCTCCGGGATGCTGATGACAACATAGGGTACATCTTCCCACATAGTGTCCAACTTACTGGTGCGGTGGTTCCGTTTCTTCCAGACCAGGTCGCCCACATACAGAGGCGTAGGACGGATGGTCGCATTGTAATTCTTCTCTTGGCGGGATCGGACGGTCCCCATCCGCATTTCCACCAGTTCTCTGGCTGCCTCCATTCTTCGCTGATGCTCACGAACCCAGTCAGTTTGCAGAGTGGCAGGCGGCGTTAACCTGGGGGCAAGCTCGAGGTCTTGAGGCAATTTACCTTGGCGGCCGAACATAAGATAGTAGGGTGTAAAGCCGGTGGAGGAATGTTCCGCATTATTGTAGAGATAGACGAGTTCGGGCAGCAAGGTCGGCCATCGGGCGCGGTTTTCAGCGGGTAGACTTCGGAGCATTCCCACGAGGGTCTGGTTAGCTCTCTCGCACAAACCATTCCCCTGGGGGTGGTATGCCGTCGTTCTTGCTTTTTGACAGCCATAGTAGGAGCATAGTTCATAGAATAGCTGCGACTCAAAGGCGGGCCCTTGGTCAGTTAGTATGCACTCGGGATACCCGTAGGGTCTGGCGAAGTGTTTCAGGAATAGGTCAGCCGTAGTCTTAGCAGTCAGATCTTTTGCAGGGACCGCCACTAGGAGTTTACTATAGTGGTCGGTCATTGTTAAGGCATAGTTGTATCCACTGGTGCTGGGCTCTAGTTTCACGTGATCGAGAGCGACTATTTGTAGTGGACGGTGACTCTTGATGGGGTGCAAATAATCTTTCTGGTGCGCATCCGGGCGCCTTTTCAGGTTGCAGGGAATACAGTCCCGACACCATCGTTCTACGTCGTCATGCAGACCTATCCAGAAGTACCTGGTCCGTAAAATGGCTTCTGTTTTTTGCGTACCGAAATGTCCCGACTTGTCGTGGTAGG
The DNA here is from genome assembly GCF_028390025.1 of Pseudophryne corroboree. Classification (NCBI taxonomy): domain Eukaryota; kingdom Metazoa; phylum Chordata; class Amphibia; order Anura; family Myobatrachidae; genus Pseudophryne; species Pseudophryne corroboree. Next base: position 85,043,078 of record NC_086445.1, read on the forward strand.
CGGCAAGTAGGAAGTTTGCCTGTTTCCGGGGGACAACCACTTGATCCACTGTCTGGTGAGTACCAGGATCAATGCTGGTTCGTACCAAGATGCCCTGTTTCAGGTGGAATTGCCTTCGATGTCGCAATAGCTTTACCAACTCCGGGTCCGCTTCGGCACGTTGTATTCGGGTCAGTTGATGGTTACTCCGGAGGAGGGTTGCAAGTTCCTTCAGGACTGGGTTCTGTCGCTGGATCGATTCCCAATCTACAGCAGGGACTTCAGACAATTCCGGCCGTCGTCGGCCTGTGACGGCTAATGGGTCTGAGGTGACCGTCCATCTTTTCTTCGAGGCTTTGAAGACAGGGGTTTCCACCTCTTCCGCAATATCTCTCTCTTCTTCCGCTACATCGGTGGTGGGTAACCGGGACAGAGCGTCGGCGTTACCGTTGGACTTCCCACTCCTGTAGGACACAGTATACTGGAAGTTAGCGAGTCGTGATACCCATCGCTGTTCAAGGGCGCCGAGTCGGGCCGAGGACAGGTGCGCCAAGGGGTTGTTGTCTGTCATGACGACAAATGGCGTCGCAGCGAGATAGTGTTTGAATTTTTCCGTGACAGCCCAGACTAGGGCGAGCAGTTCCAGCTTGAAAGCACTGTAATTTTCGCAGTTCCGTTCTGTCTTGCGTAACCCTCTACTGGCATATGCGATAACCCTCTCACGTCCATTCTGCACCTGAGACAGTACGGCTCCTAATCCATGATGGCTGGCGTCTGTGCAGACTTGGAACGGCTGCTCGTAGTCTGGGTAAGCCAATAGCGGGGCTTCCGTCAAGGAGGTCTTCAACTGGAGGAAGGCCTGCTGTTGTTCTTTGCCCCACTGCACTGGTGACGATCCCCTTCTCTCACGGCCGGACTGACCTCTCAGCAGTTCATGCAATGGAGCTGCCACCTTGGCAAAGTGTTCCACAAAACGCCTGTAATAACCCACGAACCCGAGGTAGCTTCGGACATCTTTCACAGTCTTTGGCACTGGCCAGTCCCGGACCACTCGGACCTTCTCGGGGTCGGGCATCACGCCTTCTGCGCTGACGACATGGCCTAAGTACTGAACCTTGGGTTTGAGTAGATGGCATTTCGTGGGTTTCAGTTTCAGACCACACTTCGTCAGTTGTTGGAGCACCTCTTCTAGATGCTGCAAGTGATCTTCATAATTTTTCGAGAAAATGATTACGTCATCAAGGTACAGCAAGGCCATCTCAAAGTTGTGTTGTCCAAGACAGTGTTCCATGACGCGCTGGAAGGTGGCGGGCGCATTACAAAGTCCGAAAGGCATCCTTACGAATTCAAACAGACCCATTGGCGTTGTAAAGGCTGTCTTTTCTATGTCCTCCGGGGCCATTTGAATCTGCCAGTATCCACTGGTGAGGTCGAGGGTGGAGAAGTAGGCAGCAGTTTTCAGGGCCGTCAGGGATTCTTCAATCCGGGGAAGCGGATAGGCGTCCTTATGGGTAACCGCATTGAGCCTGCGGTAATCGACGCAGAAACGTAGACTGCCGTCCTTCTTCTTAACGATTACCAGCGGAGCTGCCCACGGACTGTGACTTTCTTTGATAACTCCCGCGTCTTTCATTTCTGCTAACATTTTTCTCACGGGCTGGTACAAGGCGGGAGGAAGGGGTCGGTGTCTTTCTTTAATAGGAGGAGTCGTTCCTGTGGAGATGTGATGATACACTTGGTCGGCCCTGCCGAAGTCGGAAGGGTGTTGGCTAAAAGCTGCTGCATTCCGCCGCACCACTCGTAACACTCCCTCTTTCTGTTCATTGGGGGTATCAGCGTTGCCGATCTGAATATCCGCCCACCACGGGGGCTCTTGACCCGTCGTTGATGGCCCCTCGGTCGTCTCTTGGGCCGCGGTGATTACCTCTTGGCCTATGATATCTTGGAAGTCGATTGAGCTTATTTTCGCTACCAGGCAGCGTTTGTGTAGTCTGATAGCATAGGGGTGCGGGTTCAGTATACGCACTGGCACTCTTCCGTGTTTCACCTTTGCTAGCGTTCTCGCCACCGCGAAGGGTTGCTGGCCCTCTGAGTCACAGGGTTCTACCAAGGCTTCATAGTCTCTCCCTCCTGGACCAATTCTTGCTCTACACCAGACTACGTGTTCGGAGTTCGGCCTCAAGAGGGTGGCCCGTTGATCGGCGATTCTGGCCTTCCCCACCTCCCCTTGATGGTTGGCGAATTTCTTCTCCTTCTCCAGCAGGTGCACCATCTGCTGCAAGGCTCTCCGCTCTACTGGGGCGGCTATCTGCATCTCTTGTCGAAGGACTTCTACTAGCTCGTCCGGGCAGTTTTTCAAGACGTTCATTCCCAGGATGACGGGGGGTAGGTGGTTGTTAGGAGCTGTGGTGATAAGATACCCTTGCCGGGGTAACGTTGCGTTTCCAATTTGTGTGTCTGCTTCCCAGTAACCCTGATACGTTATGGGTTGTCCATTGCTTGCCAGCAGATGGAGCCAGGTGGTTGGTGGGGACACAATGGCGGCTTCGTCCCAGTCCCGAAGGAACTCGGTGATCCGGATGGTGGAGACCTGTGACCCAGTATCCAACAGAGCTGGAATTTCGATTCCATCGATACAGATCTTCAGGTGTGGGCACTCCCCAACATATCTGGACCATTCTTGGGGCAGTGGCCCGCTTACTGATTCCTCTCCCGAAGGTCGGTCCGCTGCCTCGGGAGTTCCTCGTTTAAAGCATCCACAGGACAATTCCTTTCGATATGGCCATTTTGCCGACACCTTCTGCATATCGGGCTCCCCTGCGAGTCGAACTGATCGGTGGGTCTTCGGCCATATTCTTTTACCACATCCCAGCGAGGCCGACTTCGCCCACTTCGTTCCTGCCGCCATTCCTGGCGCCTGTTCCTCCCTTGGTCCCTGTCGAGCTCGTCCATCCTCCGATTCATTCGAGAGAGAGTCGCCGTCACCTCCGCCAGCTTTTGATTGAGCGTTTCCATAGACTCTGAACTTGGCGAGGCTTGTGCTTGTTGGAGGACCGTTCCTCCCTGGGTTGGTCCATCAGATTTCCTGAGCGGTGTGGTTTCCCTATAGCTATCTTCTTCGCTCCACTCCAAAGACGCGTCTTTCTCTACATTATTACTCTGATTCCTCCCCAGGATCTGCAGCATCGTTTCCTTGAATTCGGAGAAGGAGCTTTCTGGTTGTCGTCGTCTCTCCATGCGCATTTGGGAACGAATCGTCTCTCCTCTTGCCCCTTCCACAAACAGGTCTGTTAATGTTTTATCTATCCCTTCAATTTCTCGTTCATCTAAGGCCCGTATAGTCTTTGCAGCTTCTTGTAGGGCCAGCGCGAAATCGCGCAATGATTCATCGGGTCTTTGTTTCCTCGCGTAAAGGCGACTCTTTAATTCCGCTACGGTCTGGCAATCGAATATGGTGACTAGTTTCTTGAAGATGCATTCGACGGTCTTCTTTTCGCTGTCTTCCCATGCCTTCACTTCTCGGAGTGCCGAATCCGTCAATTGACCCATCACGATCTCTATTTTCTGTTCCTCAGTTAGCGGGTACAGGCGAAACATGGAGTACATTTTATCTTTGAATTCTTTAAACGTACTTGACCCCGGCACCTGTTTTCCTGCGAACGTTGGTAACCATGGCGCTCCAAAATAGTATGGCATAGTCAACGGTGATGCCGCCATAGTGGTCGTGTTTCCCTGTGCGGGTGGCGGTGGTAGCATGGGAGCAGCAGGAACCTGTGGATCCGTCATCTCGTTCGTATCCTGTTCGTGACGCCAAATGTGATAGATAGCAAAGCGTACCTGTAATCTCTTGCCAATCCGGTTGCGGCCTCTCTGGTCGTTCGGTTCTTGCTGATTGCGACGTTGGGCGGAGTCTGCGTGGAGAGAGCTGCGGAGGACCTGGGCAGAAGGGAAAGGGATACCCCAATATAGACAACCCCCCCCTTAAGGTGAAAGGACCACTACGATGGGATACAGTAACAAGATTTATTGTAGAAACGATTAATCCCCAACTCAGGGAAACTAAGTCAGCAATCAGTAAAACTAGCACATTTCAGTTAAGGTCATCTCCATTGCTCATATATGATTCGCTAATACATTACGAATATAACACAACAATGACACAAATGCAATTCAGAACTTTAGCATCCTAAAAGAATCTTTTTGCAAAGCAAGCTTCACAGATATACCGGCAGTTCATTGAACACGCCACTAGGTGGCATTAGAACTCAATAAAAGGGTCTCTGTCCTACTGATCCATATAATCCGGAGAAGTTCATGGGTTGTTGCCCGGTAATGTCACTGGAGGTACATTTATTCCCTTACAGAGCTTAGCTAATCCTGCTCACGGTGTGCAGGGCTATTGTCCATGGGGATGGCAGCCTTTAGAATTACGGGCTACTCCCTTAAATATAACATGAGAGGAGGATGCAGGTCAATGGTGCTGTTCCTTTAGGGCCGGTCCCGCTTTCCTGGGGGACAGTCACGGGGTAACTAATAGGTGGCACTTTAAGCCCACCCAGTCCACGATGTCAGTTCTGTGGTGGCTCAGAGAACTCCCTCTTTACTGGCGCTGCAGTGTGCTGAGGGTGTAAATTATGCGGGGAAGGGAAGCAGTTGCAACCGGCCAGCGTTGGGGTAAGTGCGGCCGAACAGTCTCTGTACCCTTGTAAGGTGCTTCACACTGGCAGCGTGGTAGGGGAAAAGTTACTATAAGTCACTTCTGCAAGTACCTGATTCGGTGACTTCTCTCTGTTCCCTTGCTGGTAGTTGCTCCCGGTCAGCGCGGGAACGTCCCCTGCAGTGGCGCTCTGTCTGCTCACTCGGCGTCTGGCCTCCGTCTGTGCGGCAATGCTTCTCCTCTCCTGCTGCTTCCGCCAGCACTCCCGGCTACCCAGTCTCTTTCTCAGGCAGGCTCTTGTCGCGTGCGTCGCTCCGCTCCCGCTCGTCTCTTCTCCTCAGCGGCGGGGCGCACAGCCTGCCTCGTCAGCCGCGCTCTGCTCTCCCGCTCTCTGCCGCCGAGTCCTTTTACAGGCTCCGTCACGCCCCCCCTGTTCTCCCGCTCGCTGGGCTGCCAATCCCCTTTGGTCTCCAGATCTCGGTCCAGACCGCCCTAGTTGCCTAGCAACCGGGCAGCAGCTGCAATAGCAGATAAGAGTGTCCCGGATAGACAGCTGCTAGGTATCACATATGTTGTAATATAGAGGGACAGGGACTTGTGTGTTCTAATATAGCAGGACAGGGACTTGCGGGTGTTGTAATATAGAAGGACAGGGACTTGCGTGTTTTAATATAGCGGGACAAGTACTTGCGTGTGCTGTAATACAGAGGGACAGGGACTTGTGTGTTGTAATATAGCGGGACAGGGACTTGTGTGTTGTAATATAGCGAGACAGGGACTTGTGTGTTGTAATATAGCGGGACAGGGACTTGCGTGAGTTGTAATGTTGAGGGACATGGACTGTTGTACTATAGAGGGACAGGTACTTGCGTATGTTGTAATATATAGGGACATGTACTTGGGTTTGGTAATATAAAGGGATAAGGATTTGTGTGTTTTTTAACACAGAGGGACAGGGACTTGTGTGTGTTGTAGTATAGAGGGACAGGTACTTGCGTGTTTTGTAATATAGAGGGAAAGGGATCTGTGTGCGGTATAATATAGTATGAGTATGTAGTATGAGAGCGTGGACAGATAAAAAATTAAGGAAACTAAAAAGAGAAATTTGGAGAAAGTAAAGGATGAAGAGTAAAGATAATGAGAATAATATTACTTTGATAAAATAAAGGAGAGACTATATAATAAGTGAAGTGGAACAAGAGTAAAGTTTAGGGCATGACAGAATGTACAAAGAAGAAAGAGGATAAAAGGTACAGATGAGACAGTGCGGTTCGGTATGATTTACCATCTGTATCCCGACATCGGCATCCTGAGCGGTAGAATGCCGGCAGGGGGTCGAGCAAAACGAAGCCCCTTGCAGGCTCGGTGGCAAGCTTCAATCACCTCAGGTTCTATTCTCCCTCTATGGGTGTTGTGGACACCCATAGAAGGGGAATGATCTACTTCACCGGTATATCGGCAGCAGTATGGTGCCCCCCGCCGTCGGGATCCCGGCATCGGTATTGTGACAGTCGGGATCTCGACGAGTTAACCGCATACCACAGAATGTAACAAAAATATATTGTAGGAGCATTAGGAATCTAGCAGAACTGAGGATTCAAGTTCAGAATATGGGATCCCTTGGATTAGTATAACTACACTGGTCAAAACAATAAATGTACCATCGTGGGCTTGCGTCGCTTGCCATACTTCGGGCGGGGCGGCTCGCTCCACTTTGCTTGCCACAGGTTACTGTTCCCATTAGATGTCCACGTGAATAGTGAAACTAATAGACCAGGGTTCCCATGTTCTGAACTTGAGCCAGACTAAGCAATGACCACTGATTAGGACAGTAAAGTACTGTATATAGGCCCTCATTCCGAGTTGATCGGTCGCAAGGCGAATTTAGCAGAGTTACACACGCTAAGCCACCGCCTACTGGGAGTGTATCTTAGCATCTTAAAATTGCGAACGAAGTATTCGCAATATTGCGATCACAAATTACTTAGCAGTTTTAGAGTAGCTCCACACTTACTCTGCCTGTGCGATCAGTTCAGTGCTTGTCGTTCCTGGTTTGACGTCATAAACACACCCAGCGTTCGCCCAGACACTCCCCCGTTTCTCCGGCCACTCCTGCGTTTTTTCCGGAAACGGTAGCGTTATTATCCACACGCCCCTAAAACGCTGTGTTTCCGCCCAGTAACACCCATTTCCTGTCAATCACACTACGATCGCCGGAGCGAAGAAAAAGCCGTGAGTAAAAATACTATCTTCATTGTAAAATTACTTGGCGCAGTCGCAGTGCGAACATTGCGCATGCGTACTAAGCGGATTTTCACTGCGATGCGATGAAAACGAAAGAGCGAACGACTCGGAATGAGGGCCCTAGTGAGAATAGACAAATGCCACCATGGAAGGGTTATGTAGTAGAATTAGCATAAATGTCAGAGGCCCAACTGCAGCAAAAGATGCAAGGACGGCTGTGTCAGGCTCTATGAAGAGTATCCCACCCTCTCAACATACCCCACCCCTTCAACAGACCCCGCCTCCATTAGGGCTGCTTCCAGAAATTTCCCGGGCTGGTTTTCCATCCCAATCCGCCCCTGGCTCACACAGCTTAATTGTGGGGGAGACTGGGGAGCAGTTAGGTTATAGCAGGAGCCAGGAGTACATATTAAAAAATTAAACAGTGCACACTTTTTTTCTGCAGGAGTGCCACTGCCAGTGTGACTGACCAGTGACCTGACCACCAGTATATAGTATACTATATTGTATTGTGAATGTCTGCCTGTAAAAGTTAAACACACGTCGTGTGACTTGTGTGGTGTTTTTTTATTCTATAAAATAAAAAACTCATTCTGCTGACAGACAGTGTCCAGCAGGTCCGTCATTATATAATATATACCTGTCCGGCTGCAGTAGTGATATATATATATTTTTTATATCATTATTTATCATCCAGTCGCAGCAGACACAGTACGGTAGTTCACGGCTGTAGCTACCTCTGTGTCGGCACTCGGCAGTCCATCCATAATTGTATACCACCTACCCGTGTTTTTCTTTTTCTTTCTTCTTTATACATACTACATCTCATTATCATCCAGTCTATATTAGCAGCAGACACAGTACAGTACGGTAGTCCACGGCTGTAGCTACCTCTGTGTCGGCACTCGGCAGTCCGTCCATAATTGTATACCACCTACCCGTGTTTTTTTTTTCTTTCTTCTTTATACATACTACATCTCATTATCAACCAGTCTATATTAGCAGCAGACACAGTACGGTAGTTCACGGCTGTAGCTACCTCTGTGTCGGCACTCGGCAGTCCATCCATAATTGTATACCACCTACCCGTGGTTTTTTTTTCCTTTCTTCTTTATACATACTACATCTCATTATCATCCAGTCTATATTAGCAGCAGACACAGTACAGTACGGTAGTCCACGGCTGTAGCTACCTCTGTGTCGGCACTCGGCAGTCCGTCCATAATTGTATACCACCTACCCGTGGTTTTTTTTTTCTTCTTTATACATACTACATCTCATTATCATCCAGTCTTTATTAGCAGCAGACACAGTACAGTACGGTAGTCCACGGCTGTAGCTACCTCTGTGTCGGCACTCGGCAGTCCATCCATAATTGTATACCACCTACACGTGGTTTTTTTTTCTTTCTTCTTTATACATACTACATCTCATTATCATCCAGTCTATATTAGCAGCAGACACAGTACAGTACAATAGTCCACGGCTGTAGCTACCTCTGTGTCGGCACTCGGCAGTCCGTCCATAATTGTATACCACCTACCCGTGGTTTTTTTTTCTTTCTTCTTTATACATACTACATCTCATTATCATCCAGTCTATATTAGCAGCAGACACAGTACAGTACGGTAGTCCACGGCTGTAGCTACCTCTGCGTCGGCACTCGGCAGTCCGTCCATAATTGTATACCACCTACCCGTGTTTTTTTTTTTCTTTCTTCTTTATACATACTACATCTCATTATCAACCAGTCTATATTAGCAGCAGACACAGTACGGTAGTCCACGGCTGTAGCTACCTCTGTGTCGGCACTCAGCAGTCCATCCATAATTGTATACCACCTACCCGTGGTTTTTTTTTTCTTTCTTCTTTATACATACATACTACATCTCATTATCATCCAGTCTATATTAGCAGCAGACACAGTACAGTACAATAGTCCACGGCTGTAGCTACCTCTGTGTCGGCACTCGGCAGTCCATCCATAATTGTATACTAGTATCCATCCATCTCCATTGTTTACCTGAGGTGCCTTTTAGTTGTGCCTATTAAAATATGGAGAACAAAAATGTTGAGGTTCCAAAATTAGGGAAAGATCAAGATCCACTTCCACCTCGTGCTGAAGCTGCTGCCACTAGTCATGGCCGAGACGATGAAATGCCAGCAACGTCGTCTGCCAAGGCCGATGCCCAATGTCATAGTACAGAGCATGTCAAATCCAAAACACCAAATATCAGTAAAAAAAGGACTCCAAAACCTAAAATAAAATTGTCGGAGGAGAAGCGTAAACTTGCCAATATGCCATTTACCACACGGAGTGGCAAGGAACGGCTGAGGCCCTGGCCTATGTTCATGGCTAGTGGTTCAGCTTCACATGAGGATGGAAGCACTCAGCCTCTCGCTAGAAAACTGAAAAGACTCAAGCTGGCAAAAGCACCGCAAAGAACTGTGCGTTCTTCGAAATCCCAAATCCACAAGGAGAGTCCAATTGTGTCGGTTGCGATGCCTGACCTTCCCAACACTGGACGTGAAGAGCATGCGCCTTCCACCATTTGCACGCCCCCTGCAAGTGCTGGAAGGAGCACCCGCAGTCCAGTTCCTGATAGTCAGATTGAAGATGTCAGTGTTGAAGTACACCAGGATGAGGAGGATATGGGTGTTGCTGGCGCTGGGGAGGAAATTGACCAGGAGGATTCTGATGGTGAGGTGGTTTGTTTAAGTCAGGCACCCGGGGAGACACCTGTTGTCCGTGGGAGGAATATGGCCACTGACATGCCTGGTGAAAATACCAAAAAAATCAGCTCTTCGGTGTGGAAGTATTTCAACAGAAATGCGGACAACAGGTGTCAAGCCGTGTGTTGCCTTTGTCAAGCTGTAATAAGTAGGGGTAAGGACGTTAACCACCTCGGAACATCCTCCCTTATACGTCACCTGCAGCGCATTCATAATAAGTCAGTGACAAGTTCAAAAACTTTGGGCGACAGCGGAAGCAGTCCACTGACCAGTAAATCCCTTCCTCTTGTAACCAAGCTCACGCAAACCACCCCACCAACTCCCTCAGTGTCAATTTCCTCCTTCCCCAGGAATGCCAATAGTCCTGCAGGCCATGTCACTGGCAATTCTGACGAGTCCTCTCCTGCCTGGGATTCCTCCGATGCATCCTTGCGTGTAACGCCTACTGCTGCTGGCGCTGCTGTTGTTGCTGCTGGGAGTCGATGGTCATCCCAGAGGGGAAGTCGTAAGCCCACTTGTACTACTTCCAGTAAGCAATTGACTGTTCAACAGTCCTTTGCGAGGAAGATGAAATATCACAGCAGTCATCCTGCTGCAAAGCGGATAACTGAGGCCTTGACAACTATGTTGGTGTTAGACGTGCGTCCGGTATCCGCCGTTAGTTCACAGGGAACTAGACAATTTATTGAGGCAGTGTGCCCCCGTTACCAAATACCATCTAGGTTCCACTTCTCTAGGCAGGCGATACCGAGAATGTACACGGACGTCAGAAAAAGACTCACCAGTGTCCTAAAAAATGCAGTTGTACCCAATGTCCACTTAACCACGGACATGTGGACAAGTGGAGCAGGGCAGGGTCAGGACTATATGACTGTGACAGCCCACTGGGTAGATGTATGGACTCCCGCCGCAAGAACAGCAGCGGCGGCACCAGTAGCAGCATCTCGCAAACGCCAACTCTTTCCTAGGCAGGCTACGCTTTGTATCACCGCTTTCCAGAATACGCACACAGCTGAAAACCTCTTACGGCAACTGAGGAAGATCATCGCGGAATGGCTTACCCCAATTGGACTCTCCTGTGGATTTGTGGCATCGGACAACGCCAGCAATATTGTGTGTGCATTAAATATGGGCAAATTCCAGCACGTCCCATGTTTTGCACATACCTTGAATTTGGTGGTGCAGAATTTTTTAAAAAACGACAGGGGCGTGCAAGAGATGCTGTCGGTGGCCAGAAGAATTGCGGGACACTTTCGGCGTACAGGCACCACGTACAGAAGACTGGAGCACCACCAAAAACTACTGAACCTGCCCTGCCATCATCTGAAGCAAGAAGTGGTAACGAGGTGGAATTCAACCCTCTATATGCTTCAGAGGTTGGAGGAGCAGCAAAAGGCCATTCAAGCCTATACAATTGAGCACGATATAGGAGGTGGAATGCACCTGTCTCAAGCGCAGTGGAGAATGATTTCAACGTTGTGCAAGGTTCTGATGCCCTTTGAACTTGCCACACGTGAAGTCAGTTCAGACACTGCCAGCCTGAGTCAGGTCATTCCCCTCATCAGGCTTTTGCAGAAGAAGCTGGAGACATTGAAGGAGGAGCTAACACAGAGCGATTCCGCTAGGCATGTGGGACTTGTGGATGGAGCCCTTAATTCGCTTAACAAGGATTCACAGGTGGTCAATCTGTTGAAATCAGAGCACTACATTTTGGCCACCGTGCTCGATCCTAGATTTAAAGCCTACCTTGGATCTCTCTTTCCGGCAGACACAAGTCTGCTGGGGTTGAAAGACCTGCTGGTGAGAAAATTGTCAAGTCAAGCGGAACGCGACCTGTCAACATCTCCTCCTTCACATTCTCCCGCAACTGGGGGTGCGAGGAAAAGGCTCAGAATTCCGAGCCCACCCGCTGGCGGTGATGCAGGGCAGTCTGGAGCGACTGCTGATGCTGACATCTGGTCCGGACTGAAGGACCTGACAACGATTACGGACATGTCGTCTACTGTCACTGCATATGATTCTCTCAACATTGAAAGAATGGTGGAGGATTATATGAGTGACCGCATCCAAGTAGGCACGTCACACAGTCCGTACTTATACTGGCAGGAAAAAGAGGCAATTTGGAGGCCCTTGCACAAACTGGCTTTATTCTACCTAAGTTGCCCTCCCACAAGTGTGTACTCCGAAAGAGTGTTTAGTGCCGCCGCTCACCTTGTCAGCAATCGGCGTACGAGGTTACATCCAGAAAATGTGGAGAAGATGATGTTCATTAAAATGAATTATAATCAATTCCTCCACGGAGACATTGACCAGCAGCAATTGCCTCCACAAAGTACACAGGGAGCTGAGATGGTGGATTCCAGTGGGGACGAATTGATAATCTGTGAGGAGGGGGATGTACACGGTGATATATCGGAGGATGATGATGAGGTGGACATCTTGCCTCTGTAGAGCCAGTTTGTGCAAGGAGAGATTAATTGCTTCTTTTTTGGGGGGGGGGTCCAAACCAACCCGTCATATCAGTCACAGTCGTGTGGCAGACCCTGTCACTGAAATGATGGGTTGGTTAAAGTGTGCATGTCCTGTTTATACAACATAAGGGTGGGTGGGAGGGCCCAAGGACAATTCCATCTGTCGCTTATCTTACTCACACAGTCAGCTACCTCATTGCGCCTCTTTTTTTCTTTGCGTCATGTGCTGTTTGGGGAGGGTTTTTTGGAAGGGCCATCCTGCGTGACACTGCAGTGCCACTCCTAGATGGGCCCGGTGTTTGTGTCGGCCACTAGGGTCGCTTATCTTACTCACACAGTCAGCTACCTCATTGCGCCTCTTTTTTTCTTTGCGTCATGTGCTGTTTGGGGAGGGTTTTTTGGAAGGGCCATCCTGCGTGACACTGCAGTGCCACTCCTAGATGGGCCCGGTGTTTGTGTCGGCCACTAGGGTCGCTTATCTTACTCACACAGTCAGCTACCTCATTGCGCCTCTTTTTTTCTTTGCGTCATGTGCTGTTTGGGGAGGGTTTTTTGGAAGGGCCATCCTGCGTGACACTGCAGTGCCACTCCTAGATGGGCCCGGTGTTTGTGTCGGCCACTAGGGTCGCTTATCTTACTCACACAGTCAGCTACCTCATTGCGCCTCTTTTTTTCTTTGCGTCATGTGCTGTTTGGGGAGGGTTTTTTGGAAGGGCCATCCTGCGTGACACTGCAGTGCCATTCCTAGATGGGCCCAGTGTTTGTGTCGGCCACTAGGGTCGCTTATCTTACTCACACAGCGACCTCGGTGCAAATTTTAGGACTAAAAATAATATTGTGAGGTGTGAGGTATTCAGAATAGACTGAAAATGAGTGTAAATTATGGTTTTTGAGGTTAATAATACTTTGGGATCAAAATGACCCCCAAATTCTATGATTTAAGCTGTTTTTTAGGGTTTTTTGAAAAAAACACCCGAATCCAAAACACACCCGAATCCGACAAAAAAAATTCGGTGAGGTTTTGCCAAAACGCGGTCGAACCCAAAACACGGCCGCGGAACCGAACCCAAAACCAAAACACAAAACCCGAAAAATTTCCGGCGCTCATCTCTAATAACCATTACAACTTTATTATAATGATAGATATACTTTATACTATAACACACTGAATTACATAATTAGGATGCACTGGATACGCCCAGGGGGTGCCCGGGGCACTTAAGGCAGAGGGGGCCCTGGTGAAAGGGGAGGGGGGGGGTGTATATTAATTTGTGCATACCTCCCCATATGACCCATTCCAGAAGGGACAAAATGCTCTCTACCTGGACTTACCTCTTATTATATGATTGGTGTCACCTGTGTTTAAATATTTAATTTATAAGAAAGGCGTTTCAACACAGATGATTGCAATCATAAATTAAGAGGGAAGTCCAGGTAGACAGCATTTTGTCTCTACTGGAATGGGTTCTGTTGGGAGGTATGGATTGTTTAAATAAAATTTAAATCAATGGTGTATATTAGATTTAAACAAATAGTTTAATAATGCCTGAGTACTGTTTATAGCTCCACCTAATTGAAAGACAACTATTTTATAAAGTTTTCTTGTAGTGGAACAAAGACAGCTTAAACAACCTTAAAATTAGTGATGTGCACCGGAAATTTTTCGGGTGTTGTGTTTTGGTTTTGGATTCGGTTCCGCGGCCGTGTTTTGGATTCGGCCGCGTTTTGGCAAAACCTCCCTGAAATTTTTTTGTCGGATTCGGGTGGTTTTTTTCAAAAACCCCTCAAAAACAGCTTAAATCATAGAATTTGGGGGTCATTGTGATCTCATAGTATTATTAACCTCAATAACCATAATTTCCACTCATTTCCAGTCTATTCTGAACACCTCACAATATTATTTTTAGTCCTAAAATTTGCACCAAGGTCGCTGGATGGCTAAGCTAAGCGACCCAAGTGGCCGACACAAACACCTGGCCCATCTAGGAGTGGCACTGCAGGGTCAGACAGGATGGCACTTCAAAAAATAGTCCCCAAACAGCACATGATGCAAAGAAAAAAAGAGGTGCACCAAGGTAGCTGGATTACTAAGCTAAGCGACCCAAGTGGCCGACACAAACACCTGGCTCATCTAGGAGTGGCACTGCAGTGTCAGACAGGATGGCACTTCAAAAAATAGTCCCCAAACAGCCAGAGCCGGCCTTAGGCATAGGCAAACTAGGCAAATGCCTAGGGCATTTTGGTATGCTTAGGGGCACCAGCAGCTTCTGCTGATTAAAATGATATGCGGCATGCCTATATTCTGTGTGACTGCGGCTGTATCTGCATACGAAATGCTACGTTTCAGTGTATTCCTGGAAATCACTGTAATGTAGCATTTCATATGCAGCTACAGCCGCAGTCGCACACAGAATACAGGCATGCTGCATATAATTTTAATCAGCAGAAGCAGCTTGTGCGTCCTAGCCGCGGGTGTAGTATGGTATGCCGGCGGCCGGGCTCCCGGCGACCAGCATACCGGCGCCGGGAGCCCCACCGCCGGCATACCGACAGTGTGGCGAGCGCAAAGGAGCCCCTTGCGTGCATGGTGGCACGCGCTATTTATTCTCCTTCCAGGGGGGTCGTGGACCCCCATGAGGGAGAATAGCTGTCGGTATTCCGGGTGTCGGGATCCCGGTGCCGGTATAATGTGCGCCAGGATCCCGACATTCGTCATACTGAAGACCACCCCTAGCCACATAGTAATGCAAATAAGATGCATTTTCATAAACAAAAGGCGCCCAACGTTAGCAGAGCTGCCAGCTGACTCATGCCAGGCATTTCCTGCAGAACTAGCGGCGGTGCTAGGGGGCACCAGCCAAAATCTTGCATAGGGCATCAAATTGGTTAGGGCCGGCTGTGCAAACAGCACATGATGCAAAGAAAAAAAGAGGTGCACCAAGGTCGCTGGGTGGCTAAGCTAAGCGACCCAAGTGGCCGACACAAACACCTGGCCCATCTAGGAGTGGCACTGCAGTGTCAGACAGGATGGCACTTAAAAAAATAGTCAGCACTTAAAAAAAGTGGTCAGCAAAATTCTGCACTGTCCTCCTACTATAATACTGCGCACAACTACAATGCAGCACAGATATGTATAGTATACTTGACGACACAGAGGTAGAGCAATGGACTACTGTACCGCACTGCTATATATATATACTGGTGGTCAGCAAAATTCTGCACTGTCCTCCTACTATATACTGCGCACAACTACAATGCAGCACAGATATGGATGGATAGTATACTTGACGACACAGTGGTAGAGCAATGGACTACTGTACCGTACTGCTATATATAGATATTGGTGGTCAGCAAAATTCTGCACTGTCCTCCTACTATATACTGTGCACAACTAAAATGCAGCACAGGTATGGATGGATAGTATACTTGACGACACAGAGGTAGAGCAATGGACTACTGTACCATACTGCTATATATATATACTGGTGGTCAGCAAAATTCTGCACTGTCCTCCTACTATATACTGCGCACAACTACAATGCAGCACAGATATGGATGGATAGTATACTTGACGACACAGAGGTAGAGCAATGGACTACTGTACCGCACTGCTATATATATATACTGGTGGTCAGCAAAATTCTGCACTGTCCTCCTACTATATACTGCGCACAACTACAATGCAGCACAGATATGGATGGATAGTATACTTGACGACACAGTGGTAGAGCAATGGACTACTGTACCGTAC